>NW_016108020.1:15010-54839 GCF_001604975.1 Cebus imitator
TTTTTTTTAATTGACACAGGGTCTTGCTCTTTCACCTAGGCTGGAGTGCAGTGGCCCGATCACAGCTCAATGCAGCCTTGACCTCCTGGGCTTAAGTGATCCTCCCACCTCAGCCTCCCAGGTAGCCGGGAATACAGGTGTGTGCCAACAAACCTGGCTAATTTTTGTATATTTTGTAGAGACTGGGTTTTGCCATGTTGCTCAGGCTTGTCTCCAACTCCAGAGGGCTCAAGCATTCTGCCTGCTTTAGCATCCCAAAGTGATGAGATTATAGGTGTGAGCCACTGTGTCTGGCCAGGTATTTCTTTATAGCAATACAAGAACGGCCTAACACAGTGATGTTGAGTGTTTTTTCATGTGCTTGTTGGCTATTTGTCTGTCTTCTTTTGAGAAATGTCTACTAAAGTCTCTTGCCTATTTTTTAGTCGGGTTACTTTGTTGTCATTAAGTTCTTTACATATTCTGGATATTAACCCCTTGATAAATGTATAGTTTGTAAATATTTTCTTCCATTCTGTAGATTGTCTCTTCACTTTGTTAATTGTTTCCTTTGCTGTGCAAAAGCTTTTCAGTTTTATGTACTTTTGTGGTCCATTCAAAAATTCCTTGCTAAGCCCAGTGTTGTAAAGCATTTCCTGTATGTTTTCTTCTTGTAGTTTCATAGTTTCTGATTTTATATTTAAGCATTCAATCCATTTTGAGTAGATTTTTGTATATAGTGAGAGGTAGGGGTCCAGTCTCATTCTTCTGCATGTGGCTATTCAATTTTCTCAGCAGCATTTATTGAAGAGAGCTGTATGTGTTTGATATGGTTTGGATGTTTGTCCCTTCCAAATCTCATGTTGAAATGTGATTCCCAGTGTTGGAGATGGGACTTGTGGGAGGCGATTGGATCATGGGGGAAGATGGTTTGGCATCATCTCCTTGGTGTTAAGTGAGATCTGGTGGGTTTTCTTTCGCTGTCTCTTACAGGAAGGAGAAATCTGGCTTAAAATATTCTGGGAGCTCCCCCTTTTCTCTCTTGCTTATTCTCTCACCATGTGACATGCTGGAGTCCCTTTGCCTCTGCCATAATTGTAAGCTTCCTGAGACTCTCACATGAAGCAGATGCCAGCACCATGTTTTTGTACAGCCTGTATAACCATGAGCCCAAATAAATTCTCTTTTTTGAATTGCCCAGTCTCAGATATTTCCTTATAGCAATGCAAAAATGGACTAACAGTGTTCTTAGCACTTTTTTTTTTTGAAAATCAGATGGTTGCAGGTACATGAATTTATTTTAGGGCTCTATTCTGTTCCATTGTCTGTATACCTGTTTTTATATGAATACTATGCTGTTTTGATTACTATAGCCTTGTAGCATATTTTGAAGTCAGGTAGTGTGATGCCTCCAGCTTTTTTCTTTTTGCTTCATATTGCTTTGGCCTTTTGGGGACTTACATCATTCCATATGAATTTTAGGGTAGTTTTTTCCTATGTGAAGACTCTCATTGATATTTTTGTAGGGATTGCATTAAATCTGTAGATCACTTTGGGTAGTATGGCCATTTTAACAATATTCTTCCAATCCATGAACATGGGATAGCTTTTCATTTGTTTGTGTTTTCTTCAATTTCTTTCATCAATGATTTATAATTATTTATTTATTTATTTATTTACTTACTTACTTACTTATTTTGAGACAGAGTCTCACTCTGTTACCCAGGCTGGAGTGCAATGGCAGGATCTCAGCTCATTGCAACCTCTGCCACCCAGGTTCAGGTGATTCTCCTGCCTCACTCTCCCACGTAGCTGGGATTTCAGGCTTGCACCACCATGCCCAGCTAATATTGTATTTTTAGTAGAGATGGGGTTTCACCATGTTGTCCAGGCTGGTCTCGAACTACTGACCTCAGGCGATCTGCTTGCCTTGGCCTCCCAAAGCACTGGAATTACAGGCATGAGCCACCTCACCTGGCCAGTGTTTTATAGCTTTTAGTGTAGAGTCCTTTCGCCTCCTTGGTTAAGTTTATTCCTAAGTATCTTTTTTTTTTTTTAAATAGCAATTGTGAATGGAATTGTTTTTTGATTTTTTTTCAGGTGGTTTGCTATTAGCATATAGAAACACTACTGATTTTATTAAGTTGACTTTGTATCCTGTGACTTTACCGAATTCATTTTTTAGTTCTGTTTTTTAGTAGATTCCTTAGGGTTTTCTGTATGTAAGATCATGCCACCTGCAAACAGGGACAATATGAGGTCCTTCTGAAACTTTTTTTTCTCAACAATGTTTATGGGATGTATCCTTGTTGCTACTCCTAGCTCTACCTCAGGGTTTCTCAGTCTCAGTGCTATTGACATTTGGGGCCAGATAATTCTGTTGTGAGGGGCTTTCTTGTCCATTACAGGGTAATTGGCAATATCCATGGTCTCTATCCACTAGATGCCAGTAGTAATCCGTTGCTGTACTCTGAGTTGTGACAACCATAAGTATCTCCAGACATTGTGAAATGTCCTGTTGGTAGTGACATCACCCCTTCTCTCAGTGAGAATTGCAATTGTAGTTCATTCATTTTAACTTCTATATCATGTTTCATTATAAATATACCACAACCAATTTTTTAATTTTCTTGTTGATGGACATCTAGATTATTTCCAAAGTTTTAACTATTAGCAACACTATTGCAATGACCATTTTTGTTCTTCTTTCCTTGTGTACATGTGTGAGACTCTGTCTATGGTAGTATGCTTAGGAGAGAAAATGTTGAGTTTTAGTATATGCATTTTCAGCTATCAGAAGGCAGTCTCCATAATTGTACTAATTTACACTCTAACCAATGGAGCAAGAGAGATCCTGTTTCTCCACATTCTCACCAACACTTGGTATTGTCAGATTTTGAGATTTTTATCTACCTGGTGGAGGTGCATTATATTCATTGTGGTTTTAATTTGAATTTCCTTGATTACCACAAGGATCACAAATTATGCAGATAGAGTTGTATCCAAAAAAGAATTAAGGCTGGGCACGGTGGCTCACACCTGTAACCTCTACACTTTGGGAAGCTGAGGTGGGTGGATCACTTGAGGTCAGGAGTTCGAGACCAGCCTGGCCAACATGGTGAAACCCCATGTCTACTAAAAATACAAAAATTAGCCGGGCATGGTAGCATGTGCTTTTAGTCCCAGCTACTCAGGAGGCTGAGGCAGGAGAATCACTTGAACCTGGGAGGTGGAGGTTGCAGTGAGCTGAGATTGTGTCACTGCATTCCAGGCTGGGCAATAGAGTGAGACTCCATCTCAAGAAAACAAAACAAAACAAAACAAATCAAATTAAAAAATTAAATCTTACTGCACGATAATTTATTGAGAATACAGGAGCCTTTCCCAAATTATAAGTACTAATTATTTTAGGGAAATTTTAGAATGATGTTTGAGTTTCTGTGACCAGCTTTAGGAAGTATTTTTGACCAACAGAATGGGAAAAAATTTTTGCAATCTACCCATCTGACAAAGGGCTAATAACCAGAATCTACAAAGAACTTAAACAAATTTAGAATAAAAAAACAAACAACCCCATCAAAAAGTGGGCAAAAGATTTGAACAGACACTTCTCAAAAGAAAACAAACATACAGCCAATAAACGTGAAAAAAAGCTTATCATCACTGGTCATTAGAGAAATGCAAATCAAAACCACATTGAGATACCATCTCATGCCAGTTAGAATGGCAATCATTAAAAAATCAGGAGACAACGTATGCTAGAGAGGATGTGGAGAAATAGGAACTATTTTTTTACACTGTTGGTGGGAGTGTAAATTAGTTCAACCATTGTGGAAGACAGTGTGGCAATTCCTCAAGGATCTAGAAATAGAAATACCATTTGGCCCAGCAATCCCATTACTGGGTATATACCCAAAGGATTATAAAACATTCAATTATAAAGACACATACACATGTATGTTTATTGTGGCACTGTTTACAATAGCAAAGACTTGGGACCAACCCAGATGCCCATCAATGATAGACTGGATAAAGAAAATGTGGCACATATACACCAAGAAATACTATGCAGCCATAAAAAAGGATGCATTCATGTCCTTTGCAGTGACATAGATGAAGCTGGAAACCATAATTCTCAGTAAACTGACACAAGAACAGAAAGCCAAGCACCACATGTTCTCACTCATGAGTGGATGTTGAACAGTGAGAACACATGGACTCAGGGAGGGGAACATCACACACCGGGGCCTGTTGGGGGGTGGGAGGGCTAGGGGAGGGATAGCAACAGGTGGGGGATTGGGTAGAGATAACATTAGGAGAAATGCCTGATGTAGATGACAGGCATGGATGCAGCAAATCACCATGGTACGTGTATACCTGTGTAACAAACCTGCACGATTTGTACATGCACCCCAGAACTTAAAATATAATTTAAAAAAAAGTGGTTTTGAACAATCAGTCTTCATATGTGCCATGTTTTGTACTCAATTTCTGTAGTTTCTGTTTCCAAACCAGAGATGATCATCTAGTCATAATATTGTTCTTCCTCTTAGAAAATGATATTACTGACGGTGATTACCATCTGTGCTTAGGGAGTGGCTCAAAATACATTAATAACTTGAAATTATTTCTCTCAGTGTTGTTAGATGCTCTTGTTCTCAGAGTCACTCATCACTAATAGCTGCATGCCAAATTTGTCTCTTTGATACTGTGGTTTCCTGGAAGTCTACATTTTTTTCCGTACCATATGAAACTGTTTATGATCTTACTCTGTTTTCTGAGTCATTTTGCTAAATGCAATGGAATGTTACAAAAGATATTCCTGGTTTTGTACCTACCTTCAAGACATTTAAAATGAAAAAGATGGACATAACATATGTAACAAAGTCAATTAGAGTTGTGCGTACATGTAGTAGAGTAGTGAGAGTGAGATGGAATTCCTCAGATTTTGTGAGTACAGTCCAATTTAAGTAGAGTTTTGAAAAAAACAATGCAGGTGAATTATGAAAGCAGAAGGAAACGTATATTCAAAGTTGATATTACTTAAGATGTAGTGGGAAAAGTGGCTTTATTAATGTAATTTTTATTTGTGTTCACACATTGTGGACTCCTCAATACCTACTCCCTGGGTGAATTGTCCAGTGCCTCTCTGCCTAATTGGTCTCTATCAGTTCCTCAGTAAGCCTGAGAGATAGCCCAGTACTTTGGTCTGGAACATACCCCATAATAAAACTATATTTCAATCTTAAATTCTTAAACAGATAAACTAGCCTTCATCTACCAAAGGTGTTCTATTCTAAAAGTTTGTTGCCAATTCTGTTTGTTGAATTTGATGCTTTTCCCATAAAACAATGTGGTCAACTTTGGTGATCTTGCTAGATCAGCCCTCAAAAGCCCCATTTGACCCATAGCCAAGTGCTACAAGAAGAAGAAGGAAGAGTGTCCCTTTTTAGGCTCAGGATCATCCTTAGATAACATTTTGACAGGATCTGTTTGTTTTAGACATTCTTCTACTTCCATTTTTATTACCCTTGTATTGTTTCCCACTGACCCCTCCTGGGTCCCTAATACCTTCATGCTTGCCTTAGGTACTCCATCTTGGACTCTCCACCTGAACTCATCCTATTTGTCCTTTACTCCCAAATCTGCCTTTCCTGTCCAATCTGGGATTTTGTTCTCTTGTAGTAACATACCTTATGTAGATATTAAGAGATAAAATTCCAAGTATCAACCCCCTAATTATCAAAAAAGAGTTTATATTTTAAAAAGAAGATACACTGGATGTTAAGACAACTGACCTTCAAAAAGTCACTTCATGGGGGAAAAGAGATATTGAAGGAGCTATTCTAGATTAAATGAAATAAAAGAGACATAATAACCAAATGTCATATGTGAACCTTGTGAGAGTCTTGAATAGTTAAATTGGACTTCTTCAGACTAGAAAACTTATATACAAAAGGACACTATCAAGAGAATGGAGGCTTTGGGCAAAAGCAGCTGAAAGATGGTTTGGCTGCTCTGGTCAGATTCTTCCATCCCAGTGAGACTGGAAAATAGGGTCTGCAGGCAGGAACATAATAAAGCTGATTCACACTTCAGCTATGACAGGGAATATCCCTTCCATAGAGCATAGGCCAAGTAAATGACTTTGTAACTTTACTTCATCCTCCCCTTTTACTTAGAGTGTACTCTAAGTAGAGGGCATTTAAACTCATAACAACTCTGTAAGAGGGCCTTTTCAGCCCCTGTGCTCAGGCCCACTCCCACACTGTGGAGTGTACCTTCATTTCCAATAAATCCTTTCATTCCTTCCTTGCTTTGTGTGTTTCGTCCAGTTGTTTAAAATGCGAAGAACCTGGACACCCTCCACCGTTAACACCAGCCTTTCCCTGTGGCTGACCCTGAGGAGTTAGGAGTTTCTTCATAGCCCTTCTTCCTCTCTCTTCTCCCTCATCTTTAGACCCCTTTTCAGCATCTTCCCTGGGCATTGCTGTGAGTTTAGGCTGGCCAGTTTTAAGCAGGAGCAGTGGCCGAACAGTAGACCTGCTGGAAGAAGTGGAGTTGCAGATCTGAGACACAGCATTTTCATTAACCAAACTTCTTGAAGCCACATCTACAGTATCAGCTCAAGTGGAAGAGCTTGCCGTCAAATGTACGGAAAATGCACGTTTCCCAAAACATGACAGGACCTTTTGAAAGAAGGCTGTGATTCTTGGCAACCTGACAATTGATTTATATGCTTAGTTGTTTGATACTGACTGTGTAATAATTCATACTTCCTCATATGTGATCATTTCACATGTGCCACATATATAGGATAATTTCTAGCAGTTATCTATATCCTCAGAGTGAAATTTTACTTGGTTCTCTTGACTTTTGTAAAAGCAGAATACTGATGCTATTTTTGATGTTGAGCAGTACTTGTTTATTCTTACTTGCCGCCCTTCAAATTTTCTTATTTATGTATTTGTGTATTTATTTATTTATTTTTATTTTTTGAGACGGAGTGTCACTCTTGTTGTCCAGGCTGGAGTGCAATGGCATGATCTTGGCTCACTGCAACCTCTACCTCCTGGGTTCTAGCAATTATCCTGCCTCAGCCTCCCTAGTAGCTGGGATTACAGGCGCCTGCCACCACACCCAGCTAATTTTTTTTTGTATTTTTAGTAGAGATGGGGTTTCACTATGTTGGCCAGGTTGCTCTTGAACTCCTGACCTCAGGTGATCCACCTGCCTCAGCTTCCCAAAGTGCTGGGATTACAGGTGTGAGCCACCATGTCCGGCTGCCCTTCAAACTTTCATAGAATCCTTTATGAAATTTAATTTTATCAGTAGATAGTTAATATTAATTGTGCCACGGTGCTACCAGTAGCAAATTAGGTAGACCATTATTTGTTGTGCAACAAGATGCCAAGCATGGTAGAGTTTGAAGTTGAGCTTCATCTTATGGACCAAGGGAGGTAACTTTAAGGTTGCCAAAGGTAGTTCCAACTCCATTAAGCTAAGTTCTCTAGAGCAAATGGTTGTCTTATTTACTTCAATACTCCTGCACCTAAAACAGTGTCACACAGCACTCACTAAATGTTTATTGAATAAAAGAGGTGACTAACATAATAAAAAGGTATTTTTCTTCCTATATTTAGCATAAAGACTATAGTTGTGTCTCTAAAAAAATGTACGAATTGGGCCTTTGTTGACTTGAAGAAAAATGTTATCTTTTTCACAGAGATTTGAACTTTGATAATAGCTTTTAAAAATGTGATAAATATTTTTGTCCTCCTATGATTTTTTTTTAAAGTCTTTATTTCAGAAAATGAAAGACTGTCTAGAAAACAATTTTTTTTCCTATTACTATGATTACTGCTTTTACAGTTAAATTTTTTTGTTTTTGGTATTTTTATATGTTCGATTGATGTCTTCAAAGTGCCTTATCAGATTTATGGCTCTGTACTATGACTTTGGGAGCTTTACAAGTTATTTACATAATTCTAAGTTACTTTGCTTCCAATACATCAAATTTAAATAATGTGATTGTTTTTATATTATTTGACCTTAGTGACAATGTCCTATTTTGCTTGTTTTGTATCTTATGTTGCTTTTTGCTGGTTTGTGTTAATGTGTCAGTGATCAAGCCAACTAATTCTCTAGCATATGTAACTTCTGGATATCTTTGATATGACATCTTAATTTGTAGATATGGAGATGTGTATAGCATGATATTCTGAAGCTCCACAATGGTGCAATGAAAGGCCACGGACGGGCAAAGAGTAGTTTTGTTTAGCATATTAAGTCTAGTTAAATTTGAGCAAAGACTTGGAGACAAAGAAGTTAGCCAAGAAGTTATCTGGCAGAAGAAAGTCCCAAAGCAAGAGAATAGCTAAAACAAAGGCTTTGAGGTAGGAGTCATCCTTGCATAAGGAACAGTCAGGAGGCCAGTATGACTGGCACAGAGAGGGGTTTGGTGAGTGGTAGAAGAGGAGGCCAGGTAAATTTGTGGGGGACGGGCTTGACAAATCATGTTAGACCTTGTTGGCCATTATAAGGCTTTGGGGCATTTTTGGTTAGTTCTGAATTTCTACTTGCAAATGTTAAATGAGATTATTTATGGGAAACCTTAGTAATCAGGAAAGCACTCTATGAAGTCTAGTTACTTGTATTAAAGTATTGAAATTTTTATTTTTAGTTAGCGTAGCCAAAGAAACAACATTTTTTTTTTACTTCATCAAAGGTGATGAGAATTTTTTTTCTAAGCAAGAAGAATGTTTACCATACTTTATTACTAGCATATTCTAATTTTTTAAATATGATACTTGAGAAACTAGCATTTTTTAATTGGGGAGGTGGAGAAAGGTTGAGGAAAGATTATTTGCATGACTGAAATTAATGAGTTTATTGTTTCTAGCAGGAATGTAAAGAAGAAACAAAATGGATCCAAATATGAGTATGAATTCTGTTACCATTTCTGTTGAGGGTATGACTTGCAATTCCTGTGTTTGGACCATTGAGCAGCAGATTGGAAAAGTGAATGGTGTGCATCACATTAAAGTAAGTTACTTTTTGGAAACTGAAGTCAAATGCCATTGAAGAGAATTCTACTAGGAAATTACTTCTAACACTGAGATAGAAGCAGACACGCTGATACATTTGGGAACAAAAACCATTGTACTTATCTTGAAGCTAAATAAGTTTTCTTTGACCCATTAATTCCTCTTATAATATAAAGAAAAAAGATATATTTTCAATTTAAAAACACCTGAACATGGAATCTTGATATTGTGGTTGTATATTTATAGATTTATATTTTATAAGTATATGAGTATTTATATACTGTTTATTACTCTGAATCTCATACTAAGCTAAAATGCATGTTCTCAGATGATGAGTTGGGGTTTTCTTTTTCTTTTATAACATGGTGATTAATTTGCAATTAAAAATTGAAGGGAAAATGTCTAGAGAATTACTAGTATACTTTTGTTTTTATTTTTAATTTTTTTTCAGACAAGGTCTTGCTCTGTCACCCAGGCTGGAGTGCAGTGACAAAGTTACAGCTCACTGCAGCCTAGATTTCCCGGGCTCAAGCAATCATCCCATCTCAGCCTCCCAAGTACCTAGGACCACAGGCGTGCACCACCATGCCAGCTAATTTTTTAACTTATTTTTTGTAGAGATGGGGGGGTCTCACTATGTTGCCCAGGCTCCTTTCAAACTCCTGGACTCAAGCGATCCTCCCACCTGGGCCTCCCAGAGTGCTGGAATTATAGGTGTGAGCCACCATGCCCAGCCCAAATTACTAGTACACCTTATATGGTATACCTAAGGAAGACTCTATTATTATTATTATTTTTTCAGACTCTTGGGCTTTGAGTTGAAGACTCTATTGTTTAACATTCCTTGAGCATCAGCAGCATTCTAGATATACTGTGGTTAAAGATGTAGTTCAGATTATAAAAAAGCCTTCTGAAGACTGCATGAAGTACCTGTGTTTATCATAAGAAACTTCATGTGTATATAGCAGAGATTGGAAAATGATGGTCTGCAGGCCAAATCCAGTTTGTCAACTGCTTTCATATGGCTCATAAGCTAAGAATGCCTTTTATATTTTTACACGGTTGAAAAAATCAAAAGAATAATACTTGGGAACATATGAAAAGCATATGAAATTTAAATTTTTGTCTCTGTAAGTCAAGTTTTAGTAATGTAAAGTTTTATTAGAGCACAGCCACACTCATTCATTTATGTATTGTGTATGACCCTTTTTTTCACTACACAAACAGTTGAATAGTTGTGGCAGAGCCCATATGTGGTGTCCTCATTGGTAAGTGATATACTGCCAAATAATTTACCACAGTGGCATGACCATTTTATCTTCTCACCAGCAATGTTTGTGTTCCACTTTGAAATTGTTCCATTTTCTCCACATTCTCTGCAACACTTTGTATTGTCAGCCTTTTAAATTAAAGACATTCTAATGGTTATGTAATATTATGTCATTGGGTTTTTGTTTTCTTGTTATTGAATTTTGATTATATATCCTTAATATAAAGTCTTCTCTCAGATAGGTGTTTTACAAATACATTTTTCCAGTCTGTGGCTTGTTTTTTCAGTCTTTTAAAAGTTCTTTTGCAGAGCAGAAGTTTTTATTTTTGATGAATTCATTTATCCACTTTTTTCCTTTTATGCCTTATGCTTTTGGTATCATATCTAAGAAACCATGGCCTAACTCAAGGTCACAAAGATTTTTCTCCTGTGTCTTTTCTAAAACCTTTATAATTTTAGGTTTTACATTTAGGTCTATGAGCCATTTTGAATTAACTTGTATACATTGTTAGGTACCGGTTGAAGTTAATTTTTTTTCAGATATGGATGTCCATTTTTCCTAGCAGCATTTGTTAAAAAGTCTATTCTCACTCCATTGAATTGCCTTCGGACTTTTGCTGAAAATCAATTGACTATATATTTATATTGGTTTATTTCTCTCTGCCCTATTCTGTTCCATTGATCTATATGCCTGTCCTTTGGCCAATATCACACAGTTTTGATTATTGTAGCTTTATAGTAAGTATTAAAATCAGATACTGTGATTTCTTAACTCTTTCTTCTTTTTCAAAATTGTTTTGGCTATCCTAGTTGCTTTTCTTTTCCATATAAATTTTAGAATCAGTTTATAAGTTTCTACAAAAATATCTGCTGGGATTTTCATTGAGATTGTGTTGATTCTGCCGATCCATTTGGACAGAATTAACATCTTAACCATATTGAGTTTTCTAATCTATGCACATAGTATATCTCCATTTATGTAGGTATTCTCTGATTTCTTTTATCAGGGATCTGTAGTTTTCAGCATGCAGTTTCTGTATATATTTTGTTAGATTTATATTTAAGTATTTTTGTTTTTGAATGCTGTTATAAATGGTACTGTTTTAAAATTTTTAATTTCAGTTGTTCATTATGAGATTTTTGTATGTTTACTTTGTATCCTGGAATCTGGCTAAACTGACTTATCAAACCTGTTAGCTTTTTGGTAGATTTCTTGGGATTTTCTATGTAATTATGTCATCAAGGTATATAAATAGTTGTTGTTGTTTTTGTTGTTGAGATAGAGTCTTGCTCTGTGGCCCAGGCTGGAGTGCAGTGACACAGCGTTGGCTCACTGCAACCTCCACCTCCTGGGTTCAAGCAATTCTTGTGCCTCAGCCACCCAAGTAGCTGGAATTACAGGCGCACGCCACCACAGCTGGCTAAGTTTTGTATTTTTAGTAGAGGTGGGGTTTCACTGTGTTGGCAAGTCTGGTCTTGAACTCCTGGCCTCGAGTGATCTGTCCGCCTCGGCCTCTTAAAGTGCTAGGATTACAGGTTTGAGCTACTGCGCCTGGCCATATGGTTTTATTTCTTCCTTTGTAGTCTGTATATCTTTCATTTTTCCTTGTATTATTGAACCTTCATTACAATTTTGATTAGGAGTGGTGAGAGTGGACGATGGTGGGGGGAACATTCAGTCATTTACCATTAGCATTGTGTTAATTGTAGAATTTTTGTAGATGCTTTTTATCAGATTAATGAAGTTCTTTCTATTCCTAGTTTGCTGAGCATTTTTTTTTTAAACATCATGAATGGATGTTGAATTTTGTCAAGTGATTTTCCTGCATATAGAGATGATGGTATGATTTTCCCCCTTTAGTCTCTTAAGCTGGTGAATTACATTGATTGATTTTCAAATGTTGAACCAGCCACGCATTCCCAGGATAAGCCCCACTTGATCAAAGAAGACTTGCTTTTCATTAAAAATTTTTGGGTGGGCGCGGTGGCTCACACCTGTAATCCCAGCACTTTGGCAGGCCAAGGCAGGCAGATCATGAGGTCAGGAGTTAAAGACCAGCCGTCAATATGGTGAAACCCTGTCACTACTAAAAGTACAAAAAACAGCCAGGCGTGGTGGTGCATGCCCGTAGTCCCAGCTACTTGGGAGACTGAGACAGAAGAATCGCTTGGAACCCGGGAGGCAAAGGTTGCAGTGAGCCGAGATTACACCATTGCACTCTAGCCTGGGTGACAGAGCGAGACTCCATCTCAGAAAAAAAAAAATCAAGCATATACAAAGGTGGACAAACTAATAACAGTACAAGGATCCACCCTCTACCCATCACCCAGAAGAATCCTTGCTATTTAATTTGCATACCATTCTCATCAGTTGAATTTTATAATGTATTTTGCTGATGGTTCTAAGAGTTGGTCCAGGCCTTCCTGCTTGTTGTAATCTGTTAAGGTAGATGTCTCTGACTAGTGGATTGGAACTTCATAGTGTATCTCCACACCAGTTCCCATTTCTAAGCCTTTTGGCCACTCCCTGGCACCACCCCTGCCCACCCCTTTCTCTTGTCACTCTTCCCAATTCTCAGCACTAATTATAGTGGATATAATTTCAGTACTCTTTCCCATGCTTTATTCAGTTTGTTTTTGAACCTATTTTTTTCCCATCTTTCCAACTTGTATCTCAGGATCCAAAGAAATTAGCAATATCTCATGCCAAAACGTTGAGGATTCCTACTGCAGTGACAATAACATACAGAAGATTTTGCTTAAATATTATGCTTACTATTTTTTTTTTTGAGACAAGTCTCACTCTGTCGCTCAGACTGGAGTGCAGTGGTGCCATCTCTGCTCATTGCAACCTCAGCCTCCTGGGTTAAAGCAATTCTTGTGACTCAGCCTCCCAAGTAGCTGTGACTACAGGTGTACGTCACCATTCTAGGCTAATTTTTTGTATTTTTAGTAGAAACGGGGTTTCACCATGTTGGCCAGTCTGGCCTCAAACTCCGGACCTCACGTGATCCACCCACCTTGGCCTCCCACAGTGTTGGGATTACAGGCCTGAGCCGCCACACCTGGCCTGAATTGCTTACTCTTAAACATGTTTATTTTTGCTGCCAGGCCTTAATGAGTCAATATTGGATGTGTAATTTTAGCTGAGTTGTATTCTCATTTGTATAATATGCTTATCATTTTAATATGTTATTTTATCATGAAAACAACTTTTTTTTTTGAGATGCAGTTTCACTCTTGTTGCCCAGGCTGGAGTGCAATGGCGCGATCTTGGCTCACTGCAACCTCTGCCTCCCAGGTTCAAGTGATTCTCCTGCCTCAGCCTCCCGAGTAGCTGGGACTACAGGCATGTGCCACGGCACCTGGCTAATTTTGTATTTTTCGTAGAGATGGGGTTTCTCCATACTGGTCAGGCTGATCTTGAACTCCTGAGCTTAGGTGATCTGCCTGCCTCGGCCTGCCAAAGTGCTGGGATTACAGGTGTAAGCCACCGTGCCTGGCCTAAAACAACTTTATATTGGTAGTGATTCTATTTGCTGGAGGTTCTCTGTAAACTTGCTTTTATGCAATGTTCATTACAGTAATGGTAGAAATTTGATCAGCTTGCATCAATACCAGAATGGTTTTCCTATGACTAGTTGAGATGCACATGCAATACATTTTTTGACCTACCAGGAACAGATGTTAATATTATAATGAAAGCTTTGTCCAACTGGACATCAGACTTAGCACAAAATTCAAAATTAGGGATGTGATGGATTCTTTCTAATTATCAGGAACTCATTATATTTTTAAGTGTGTGGGTGAATATTTTGTGTATCTCCAGGTCAGATACTTGTGAGAACTCTACTTTTTAACTATTCTTGATCTAAAAATTAATTTTTACCTATTTATTTTTCAGAGATTTCAAAATGGTTTTGGCTCTTTAGTGAAATACAGGATTTATACTTTATCTCTGCAGTATTCTTACATAAAATTCTGACTTCTCATAAGATCTTGAGTAGATTGGTTTCAGTTTGCCTTGTTTTTATTACCGTAAATTGGCTAATTAGCCCATCATTATTCTCTATGAAGTTTGATACATTTCCTTAATTCAGGAGACCTATGAAGTGTGGTGCTAATATGTGGACAATTCTTCTCTTCCTAATCTGAAAGTGTAGGTGATTTTTTCCATGTCTAAGTTTTATATTCATCTTGGCCAGAGAGGACAAAGTAAACTTTGGATCCATATTACTATTTGTATGGGGGAAAAATCAGTGTTTCTCATTTGTTCACTGTACACTCTGATTAGCTAAGTCTATGTTGATAACTGTGGCTAGAAAATATTTATTTACATAGTACATATTCCTTCTCCTAAGTTATCTGTACTGTTGACATCCATGTGAATACTTAAATATGAACTTTCCATTTTCACATGCTCCAAAAATAGAGGTTTTTTTTTTTTTTTGTATTCACCATCTACCTTGGCATAACTCCAGTCTTAGAGGCTCCCACATTGCTTCTTCCTGGCAACATCCCTGAATAGGGATACAGTTGCCTTTAAAGATCTTTGGGGATAGAGCCAAGTTGGAAAAGCTGAGCGATGACAGGTATATTATTTTATATATTTATCTTCAAAATATTCAAATTAAATAAAAACATTTTCCCCTAATCATAACTATGCAAAAATTAGATGCATATTTTGCAGTTTGTTGATTAGGAAAGAGAATAGTAAAAGTAGCTCTTCAACATTCAGTGCTAAAGCTTTAAAAATGAGTTGCTTAATATCAATGAGTAATAGGTATGACACATGCATTTGATTTATCCTCAAATGAAACTAATTAAACCTCCTCCACTTGATCTAAGGTGGGGCTGGTGTTGAGGGCCAGAACAGAAGCTGAACCTTACTAATTAACTAATTATATAGTAGTGTCTGTGTTAATTCCAGTAAAGCTGTTTTAACCATTTGGAAACTAGTTCATGTAATTTTTTGCCAAACGACTGAGGTACTTATTATCCACTGACAGCTAAAGTATTTTCCAAAACCCTCAACTCTCTGTCTAGCAAACTATTGTAGGTGAATATTTGTCTCTGCCAACATATCCACACGTAACTATAAAACCAGATTCTGCTTTGATGTTTGCGAGCACATTCTTGCTTCCCAAAACAGCCTATTTGTACCACACTCATATATAAGATGGCTATTTCCACTGCATCTTCCCAAAGTTCACTACTGCTTAATAAGGTCTGTTTAAGGTCAAACAAATGCAATTGGATTTTGATTACATTGAAAATGAAGAATAGCAGCAATATAATATGAAAGCACTTTGTGTTGTCAACAGTGATTTACACAAATCGCAGTGACAGATACTCAAGACTACTTTCCAGGGCACATTCATAATTTGATTGCCAAAAATAAAAGAAAACACACTTGTTCTGTCTTTTTCAGCTCTGCCTCTCCTCTTTCAGTCAAAAGCCCTTTTAGTAGTAACCTTTATTCCTTTTTTCTTCTTTTAAAAAATATTTTACTAAGGGTAAATGTCTTTTAGGCCCAGAGACAGATTTTCTGTGAAGTTAATGAAGCTTAAGTTTCAGAGCTCGTCATTTGCATTAACCTTCTTCTAAGACTCTAGAAGCAGTATTAGCAATGTGTTCACATAGTCATGTTTTTGTACAATTTGAAAAAGTAAAAAAATTTAAGCACAGCCCTTCAAGACTATTGTCCATTTCTTTTTCAACTCTTCTTCTGTTAGACCTCCCCTTTGAGTTGGTGTGATATTGGAGTGGCCATGAGTATTTTGGGGATGTGACTAAGGGGAGGTTGAGTTGGGGGTATGTTTAGTTCGGGGTTAGTAGGCTATTTGGCTATAGGTGGTTCTTTATCACGTCTGTGTTTAGTGGAGTTTTTGCTAAGAATTCTGATATAAGGGATGGCTTCTTGGAACACCCCTACCCCTCATGTTGCCAACTCACTCAGCATCATGACATGAAGGTGTGGGGCTCAGTGTTAAACTGGTAAATGAATGTTACCAGTTCAAAGAATATGTAAGATTAGTCACTTCACAAGAAAAGTTGAAATGCCCTGAACTATTATAGCTCATATATGAAAGAAACTCAATAGTTTTCTCAAATTTGACAGCAGCTCTAAAAATTTACCAATGCCTCGTTGTTATGTTGAAAGGTACCTTTCTAAACTACCATTAATTAAAAATTTTTTTATCTAGAGGAAAGACTGAACTATTTTTATTTTCTTTATATACAAGTGATTTTATAAAGTTGTCAAATGAAGCACTAAAAAATATATAGTCAAAAACATAGGAAAAGAAAGTATCAGAGAGCTATATCAGACATTATTAATAGAAATGTTATTCTTACAGATTTTTATGATATTTGTTAGCTTTAAAAATTTATGACTTGTGATTTTTTTTTTAATTTTATTTTTGAGATGGAGTCTTGCTCTGTCACCCAGACTGGAGTGCAATGACATGATCTCAGCTCACTACAACCTTCGCCTCCTGGGTTCAAGCAATTCTCCTGTCTCAGCCTCCTGAGTAGCTGGGATTACAGGTGCCTGCCACCATGCCCGGCTAATTTTTGTATTTTTAGTAGAGATGGAGTTTCACCATGTTGACCAGGCTAGCCTCAAACTCCTGACCTCAGATGATCTGCCTGCCTCAGCCTCCCAAAGTGCTAGGATTATAGGTGTGAGCCACTGTGCCCAGCCATATAACTTAAGATTTTGTTATGCACTCAGAATATTTTCTTTTGTACAAAATTTTATTGTTTATAGTTTTGTATTCTTATTTTTAAAGAAGGCCCTTCAAATTGTTTAATTTTGGGACACCACAAAGTGTGGATTCACCTCTTTCTAGACATCATATAGAAAACTGTCTTTGCCCAAACATAATTTATAGTCAAAAGGTAGCTCGACATGATCATACATAAATATTGATTACTTTTTAAAGAATGTTAAAGCTTAAAATTTCTGCAAATAATTAATGGGAACTAGGCTTAATACATGGATGACAGAATAATCTGGACAACAAACCCCTATGACATAAGTTTACCTATATATCACAAACCTGCACATGAACCTCTGAAGTTAAAATAAAAGTTAAAAAAGAGTGCACACAAAAATAATATTTCTGGATTATAACTTCTAGGATTATAATTAAGACTCAGGTGCAGTTAATTTAGAAAGCAGATTTGGGGAGAAGAGTGTTTCAACTAAGGAGCTCTTGCTAGTGTTTGGAATGAAGGAATATTAATTGTGATACTAAATTATATAAAGTTGCTTTGTTGAAAAATGCAACAGCAGAACAGATTAGAGCTTTAATTAACA
This sequence comes from Cebus imitator, assembly GCF_001604975.1. Classification (NCBI taxonomy): domain Eukaryota; kingdom Metazoa; phylum Chordata; class Mammalia; order Primates; family Cebidae; genus Cebus; species Cebus imitator. The sequence continues at coordinate 32,631 of NW_016108020.1, forward strand.
TAATTCAAAGAGAGTGAATAGTCAGGAAATCTGTAATTTTGGAATAAATAGAATATGATTATTTGCCTCTGCAGCTTTAGTATTTAAATACATTCTGGGAATTATGTCCTAAGTTATACGATAAAATAAATGTAATTTTCTTGTTTGTCTTGCTAGTGCTAAGACCGTAGACTTTAAAGGGATTAACCTGAAGTTTAATTTAATTACCCTTGTGGTCTGTTCAAGAGAAAAGTAAAATAGGCAGATAATGTGAAGATCTTTCCCTGGGGTTGTTTGGCCTTTTTGAAAGTGGAAATGTAAAAACAAATTTAATTAGATACAAGTACTGAATGATTCCAAAGGTTAATGCCTTATTAACAAATTAGTTTGTCCCTGAAACTTACAATGCTAACTTTTTGAGTGCTTTTCCCCTTTAATTAGGTAAAGGCTATAGTCCATTCTTTTTTTTTTTGAGACAGTCTCACTTTGTCACCCAGGCTGGAGTGCAGTGGCAGTGGCACGATCTCTGCTCACTGCAACCTCTGCCTCCTGGGTTCAAGCGATTCTTCTGCCTCAGCCTCCCAAGTAGCTGGGACTACAGGTAGATGCTACCACGTCTGGCTAATTTTTGTATTTTTAGAAGAGACAGTGTTTCACCATGTTGGCTAGGATGGTCTCCATCTCTTAACCTCATGATCTGCCTGTGTCGGCCTCCTAAAGTGCTGGGATTACAGGTGTGAGCCACCTCACCCCGCCTCTTAATATAGACCACATCAATAGAAAATGACTACATCAATAGAAAAATGACCACATCAATGCTAGCAGTTACTAAATTCCTCCATTGGATCAATAAATACATTCCTCACTCCGCTTAAAATTAATTGGTGTTTTTATTATTGAAAAAGTAACACATTTGCAGAGTGAAATTCCTTTCCCAAGGGAGACCAGTTGTCCTATATATATATATGTATTCTTCCAGAAAGACTATTAATATAAAACTTTTTTGGCCGGGCATGGTGGCTCACGCCTGTAATCCAAGCACTTTGGAGGCCAAGGCGGGTGATCACTTGAGGTTGGGAGTTCAAGACCAGCCTGACCAACATGGTGAAACCTCGTCTTTATTAAAAAAAAACAAAAAAAAAAAACTTTTTTTTTTTTTAATTTTTTTTTTTTTGGGAGACAGAGTCTCACTCTTGTCCAGGCTGGAGTGCGTGGACTCACTGCAACCTGCACTTCCCAGGTTCAAGCAATTCTCCTGCCTCAGCCTCCTGAGTAGCTGGGATTACAGGCACCCGCCACCATACCTGGCTAAGTTTTGTACTTTTAGTAGAGACAGGTTTTGCCATGTTGGCCAGGCTGGTCTTGAACACCTGACCTCAGCTGATTTGCCTGCCTCAGCCTCCCAAAGTGCTAGGATAACAGGCGTGAGCCACTGCACCCAGCCAAAACTATTTACATGTACATAAGTATATTTACTTGATGTGCGTGTATCCCTTTTTTCTGAAAAATGGAAGCATACTATCTACATCATTCTGCACCTTGCTTTTTTTAAAAATTAGCAAATATGCCTTAGATATTCTTCCACATCAATATATAGATACCCATCTAATATTTTTCTTTCTATATGGGACTCTTTTTGGCTTCTTAACTTTTTCTATGGCAAATGACAGTGCACTGGACATTTTGTTTATCAAACTGGTACTCTGTCACCAATACTATATTAGAGTAGCATAGGCATTTTTATTATTATAAAGTAGTAGGTAATAATCATTTATCCATGGAGATGTAGAATCAGCTTCAAAGAGGCTTAAGTTTCTGATTTAGTTGAAATCTATTCTGAGGATCAAAGGAAGGTCAAATCCAAGACAAAAAATTTAGCAGTGAAGGAATGGTGTGAAGAGGAACTTTTACTATTTCTTTTGTGTATTTTTATATTTAAATTTTTATAATGAACAATCATGCATTTGTTGTATAATTTTTGAAGCAAAGTGAAAATACATTAAAAATGGCCAGGTATAGTAGTTCATGCTGTAATCCCAGTACTTTGGGAGGACGAGGTGGGAGGATTGCTTGAGACTAGGAGTCGAAGAACAGCTTGGGCAAATTAGCAAGTCTCTGTCTTTTAGAGAGAGAGAGGGAGAAGAGAGAGAGAGAATGAATATATTAGAAATGAAAATTATGACAGAGTACTCAGTTTAAAGATAGTTTAGTTCATGAAAAGCAATGCTACAACTTAATAAAAACTATCAGAATCTCTGCATCTTTTTTATCTTAAAATATTTGATTTTTGAATTTTTAGATTTATTTTGGACTATTATTTAGTTTCTAAGAATTGTCTTTTTCTAGTTTGTAACCTCATTTAATAGTTTTAAAGTGGTAACTTTTATTTAGCTTAGTCAAATAGGATAAATGTTCATGGAGCTTGATGGCTTCCTCTTATGATACTTTAATTATCAGTATTCTATATTGAAGCATCAAATAGTGTTACCCTATTAATGTAAACATATTATTTTTTTCAACAAACTGTAATGGAATTTGTATTGAGATTATATGTATTACAAATGAGAATCCTTTTGTGTATTATAAATAGTTTTTAGTTGATTCAAAAATATGGGTGGTGAATCAAACATATTAGAAATTCAGGATAATTGATTAATCATGTCACTTTTCTGACTTCAGTCTCCAAATCTGTAAAAGAACAGAATTCCTTTCAAGCTGTGAAAAATTTATCACCTTTATGTTGAGTTGCTATATGAAAATGTAAGAAAGTAAACTTTAAACTATCTGAAGACTCCCACGCTGAGCAGCATGCGTACCTGAATTTATTATGATCATATATAAATTGATTCCTGGGGGATAAAAAGGAATTTCAATGTGCTAAAACTTTAGCTAAGTTATTTTCCCATAGTGACTTTTAAAAGTGTGGAAATATTAGAACGTCCTGATTGTCAGTTCTGCTAAAAACTCAAATATGTTTTAAAATCATTTCAAATTTAAAGTAGCATGGAAGAATATGTAAAATGTGAGGGGAAAAAAACAGTTAAAATTTCATCCAAACACTAGAAATATTATATACTTTCAGATTATTTATAAGCCACACATTGCTCAAATCATAGACATAGAATTTTAGTTTTCCAAGGAAACTGTAGATCATCCAGCCTAATCATTTATAGATGGAAAGAGTGTAGACTTTGGAGTTACATACACCTGCATTTGAATGCTAGCTCTTTCATTTTCTTGTTGAGTTTCTTGGGCAATTTATTCAATTTCCTGGCCTTCATAAACGAACCTGGGTCACCTTTGTCTTAGTCTGTTCAGGAAGCTATAAGAAAATACCATAAAGTGGGTGGCTTATAAACAACAGAAATGTATTTCTCGCAATTCTGGAAGCTGGGAATTGCTTGACCAAAATCAAAGTGCTGGCAAATTTGGTGTCTGGTGAGGATTGACTTCATGGTTCATAGATGGCACCTTCTCCTTGTGTCCTCACATGGTGGAAGGGACAGGGCAGCTCTCTGGGACCTCTTTTATAAGGGCACAAATCCCACTCTTGAGGGCTCTATCTTCATTACCTAATCACCTCTCAAAGGCCCTTGGCCAATATTATCACCTTGGGAATTAGGACTTCAACATATGAATTTTTGAGGGACACTTTCAGATTATAGCGCCTTTCCTTATCAAATAAGAAAGAATATAAAAGAAAAAAGATGTGCCGATGACAGCCTGGTAGTAGCATAGTTTTTTGAGCTTTTATAGAAAGAACTAAAAAGATTATTTTATCTAGTCTCTCATGAAACAAGCCTTCAGAGGTATGGTGACTTGTTTAAGGTTCTAGCTTTCATATTGCCTAAGAATAGAAGATACAGTCTTTGTGGGTTTATGCAAATTATACAGAAATCATATGCAAATTCAGACGTATACTGCGCCTGAATTTCATGTTTGACATTTCAAGAGACACAGAACACCACAAAGATTAAAATAATGGATCTTTACAATCCCTGTGACAGCACTCTCTACACCACCATTTATACTATGAAGGCCACAGAGTACATTTAGTTTCCTTTTTTCTCTCCCACTATTGCCTTCATCAAAATACAGTGAATAGTCCTCCACCTTGAGTCTTTCCTATGAACTATATTCATAATTTGCAGGCTCTTATATTTATTTTCAGAGGAACTATTTTTTTTTCTTTTTGGACGGAGTCTGGCTGTCTTGCCTAGGCTGGAATGCAGTGGCATGACCTCAGCTCACTACAACCTCCGCCTCCTGGGTTCAAGCGATTCTTGTGCCCCACCCTCTTGAGTAGCTGGGATTACAGGCACCCACCACCATGCCCGGATAATTTTTATATTTTTAGTAGAGACGGGGTTTTACCATGTTGGCCAGGCTGGTTTCAAACTCCTGGCCTCAAGTGATCTACCCACCTCGGCATGACAAAGTACTGGGATTACAGGCATGAGCCACCGCCCTGGCCCAAAGGAACTATTGATATAATGGAAAAATAGTTCCTCTGAAGATAAAAATAACAGCATTGGCTCCTAATAAAACATTCTGAAAAAAAGAAGCTGTTGAAATATTGGAATAATGTGGGGAGTAGGAAGGTGGGGTAGGGCGGGGAAGGGAGGTTATTTTTGGAGCAGGGGTCGGGATTAGGGGACATATGAAAGGAGAGCAGCAAAGATCCAGAATCAGACTGCTGTCAGCACTTTCCATCTCTATGGAGTCTGCCTGGTTTTGCTCACCATTGTATCTCTAGCAGCTAGCATAGTGCCCGGCACATGATGGGCATTCAGTAAATGTTTGTTGAATAGATAAGTACCTTTTTTTTTTTTTTTTTTTGAGACGAAGTCTTGCTTTGCCACCCAGCCTGGAATGCTGTGGCACGATCTCTGCTCACTGCAACCTTCGACTCCCGGGTTCCAGTGCTTCTCCTGCCTCAGCCTCCCGAGTAGCTGGGATTATAGACGTGCGACACCACGCCCAGCTAATTTTTGTGTTTTTGGTAGAGACGGGGTTTTGCCATGTTGGCCAAGCTGGCCTCAAGCTCTGACCTCAAGTGATCCGCCCACCTCAGCCTCCCAAAGTGCTGGGATTACAGGCGTGAGCCACTGCACCCAGCTGATAAGTACCATTTTTACTTCCTGCCCAAAGATTTAGCACTCAGAGCTGTACTGTGATAATTATTGTCTGAATTTCCTCTTAAAAGAAAAAAAGATGTTATTAAATTTTGTTTGCTTTTGAGACCTTAGGTTCGAAAAGTCGTTTTGCTATCCATCATTCAGAGGAAAAATTGAGTTCTGTTACCCCAAAGAGGGATGTTTTTGTCTGTGCTAAGTGTGTTTGGTCACCTTTTTTTTTTTTTTAAGACAGCGTTTCACCATGTTGGTCAGGCTGGTCTCAAGCATCTGACCTCAGGTGATCCACCTGCCTCAGCCTCCCAAAGTGCTGGGATTACAGGCGTGAGCCACTGCGCCCAGCCTGGTTGGTCACCTTCTAAAACAGAAATAGAATTTACTAAAGAAAGAAGTGTTTTCTCATCTGCAGCGTGCAAGTAACATTGGGTACTTTGACTTCTCTTTTGTATAGTATTTTATGCATAGTTTTCTTATGCCTTTTATAAATAAAAGTTAGGCTAAAGCAGTTAGAAAGTATAGTAAACCATCCAGTGACAAAGTGATTTTTTTTTTTTTGAGACAGTGTCATATTCCGTTACCTAGACTGGAATGCAGTGGCACAATTTTGGCTAACTGCAGCCTCAACCTTCGGGCTCAGGCAATCCTCCCACCTCAGCCCCCTGAGTAGCTGGGACTACAGGAGTGTGCCACCATGCCTGGGTAATTGTTGTATTTTTTTGTAGAGACAGGATTTCACCATGTTACCCAGACTGGTCTGGAATTGCTGAGCTCAAGTGATCTGCCCAACCACCTCAGCCTCCTAAAGTGCTAGGATTACAGGTGTGGGCCACCCAGCCTGACAAAGTGATTTTTACTTTTAAAATGAGAACAATTTCTGACGGTTATGTTGGTAAATTGATGTTTTTGGTGTGGGGGAGGGGAGGGTTGCAAGGAACCCCTGCAGGGGATTGTTTAAGGTGTACCAGATATGATGTATTTAATGGGCAAGAATCCTTTACATTGGTACTTTATCAGAAAAAGTATAGTAGTACCTAGAGTAATATCACCCAAGAATGGTCTGTGATGATGGAAATACTGTGTATCTGCCCTGTGTGATATGTCTAACTACATTGGCCAGTGAACACTTGAAATGTGGCTAGTGCAGCCGAAAAGCTAAATTTTTAATCTTATTTAATAGTTTTTTTTTTTAAATAATCATCCAGTAAAATTGACTTTTTTGACTATATAGTTTTATGAACTTTTTTTTAGTTTTGTGAATGTTAACACATGTATAGATTTAACAGCACCACAACCAGGACATGGCACAGTCCTGCTATCCCAAAAAACTCCCTCTTGCTGCCATTTCCCCTACCTCTTACCCCTGGAAACCACTGCTCTGTTCTTCATCTTCCCCTTCAGTTGGAAAGTTTAAATTATTTAAAGAGTTATTTTCTTAATCATAAAATCACCTCAGGGGAGTGACATTAAAGTTTAAAAGAGGCCCTCTTTAAAAACACAAGGACACAAAAGTCTTCATCTGATGGTGGCTACTGTTACATTGCATCTCTTTCAAAAGTGTATGTCTCAACTCCATGTGGTTTCACTATTCTGCGTTTTTTTTTTTTCATGGAAAATGTTATATAGTATAATTCAAAACCAAATATAAATTATTTCTCCACTTCTGTTTTGGATCATTTATGCTATAGTGGTCTCTTCCATCCCTAAGAACAAACTAGCCAACTAGAATTATCAGAGTCTTAGAAACTTTCCATGCCACGGGTATATTTAATATTTTCACCCAAAGACATAGTCATCAATTATCAAGCTAAAGGAAGAAATAAAAATGTGTTCATTAAAATAAGTGAAAGATATAACTAACTATTGTACTAACTATTATAGACAATTTAAAGAGAGACTTTCTACTCTGAATTACTTTTAATTATATTTTTGAGTTTTTATTTTGTGGAACAAAGCTTTTCACTGGAAATTAGTACACCCATATTTAACTGGTTTTTGAATATTAATATCCTACTGCTATCTCAAAATCAATAGGTCCAGTGCTAAATTAATCATCTCCACTTTCCCTCCACTTTAACCTCTTAATTTCCTCCTCTTTTTCTGATATCAGTTAATGGCACCACCATCTATCTATCCACTGGCCCAAGCCAGATACCTTTAAGTTACCCTAGTCACCTCCTTTACTCTACATGTCTTGTTAGGAGGTCCTACCCTTCTAAATATATCTTGGAGCTGCCTCTTTTCTCTTTGCCCCCAATATTAATGCCTTAATTCAGACCCTCTATTGTATTACTGTTACAATTGCAGTAGCCTCCTAGCTGATAGCCCTTCCTCCTATATCACTCCACCCTACTCCACTATCATATTCCACACTGCCTCCAAAATGATCCTTCTCTAAAATGAAAATTTAATCTGCTGAACTTTTTTATGGCTTTCTATTACCTATAGGATAAATTATAAACCATTATTGGTGTATAGAACCCCATAATAGGACAGTTGCCTAATTCTCAAGCCTCTTATCTTTCTCTGTTTTTTGCTTCCATTTGTCTGGAATTCCCTGCCTCATATATCCTTGCTGATTCCTGTTTGTCCTTTAACACTCAGGTACTATCTCTTCTAAGAAGACCTTTCTGACCCATATTCCCAAGGATGAATGGGTATCCCTTTTCTGTATTCTCTGTCCTATTGTTCCTGTGACATGTGCAGCTTTGTATCCTGAGAATTCCAGTTCCTGACACACATAATAAGTGCTCAATAAATATTAGTTGCTCTGTGGTTAACCTTATATAATTCACTACTGCTACAAAGAACTTTCCTATCTATTTACGCATATGACCCTTATAATAGCCCTGGAAGATAATAGGGCATATTTGCTCAGTTTTCAGATGGTAGAACTAATGAGTATAGTTGGCTAATAAGTGGAGTACTACTGTTGCAATTACAGTAGCCTCCTAGCTGAGAGCCCTGCCTCCTATATCACTCCACTCTATTCCACTATCATCTTCCACACTGCCTCCAAAATGATCCTTCTCTAAAATACCAACTCAGTATTTGTGCGTGTGCGTGTGTGTGTGTGTATCTTCATCACGAATCTTTGTAAGCTGTCAGCCAAAGAGATGCAGTCATGACAATAAGTTAAATTATATGCAGTAGCTAAGCTTTAAAAATATAATAGTTGTTTTATTATCTAATTAGGCAAAACAATAAAGATGTTCTTATTTTGAACAAAATTAATACTATGCTCTAGTGACTAAGGGGGATATAGGAGTATATGCTATAAAAACCTATGAATACTGCCTTCACTCATAAACTGGCATGTTTATACCTTTTCTTGTGAACAAAGTTATCCTAATTGGACATTATTTTTATTTTTTTAATTGATACATAATAGTTGTACATATTTTTAAGAAACTGAACATTTTAAAAGATTAAACTTCATATTACCTTTTATTTTTTTTGTAGCTGATTCTGTTTCATGTATAACATTTTCAACTGGTAGAGTGAGAATTGTTGGAGTAATTTATGAAAGGAGGTAGAAGGAAAGAGTAGTTTGTACTTTGTTGTGAAATTCTAGGGTGTGTTTGTCAATATACATGTTTCAAATACCTGATAGGTACCACAGTCACATATGTCTATGTATATAACTTTACCATTCTTGTAGGTACACAAGACATTTTATGTTTCTTTCTAACAAGAATAGTAAAGATGAAAACTAATAGGGAAACTCCATTAGATTGAGTTGTCTTACTCTTCTTAAATGCGGTGTGATGATTGATATTTTAAATCCTATGTCATAGAATTTAATTAAACTGACTTTTAGAATTTCTTTCCAAAAGGTATCACTGGAAGAAAAAAATGCAACTATTATTTATGACCCTAAACTACAGACTCCAAAGACCCTGCAGGAAGCTATTGATGACATGGGCTTTGATGCCATTCTCCATAATCCTGACCCTCTCCCTGTTTTAACTGACACCTTGTTTCTGACTGTTACTGCTTCACTGACTTTGCCATGGGACCGTATCCAAAGCACATTACTCAAGACCAAGGGTGTGACAGACATTAAAATTTACCCTCAGCAAAGAACTCTAGCAGTGACAATAATCCCTTCTGTAGTAAGTGCCAATCAGATAAGAGAGCTGGTTCCGGATCTCAGTTTAGATACTGGAACACTGGAGAAAAAGTCAGGAGCTTGTGAAGATCATAGTATGGCTCAAGTTGGTGAAGTCATGCTGAAGATGAAAGTGGAAGGGATGACCTGCCATTCATGTACTAGCACCATTGAAGGAAAAATTGGGAAACTGCAAGGTGTTCAGCGAATTAAAGGTAAATGTGTCTAGTGTTGTTTGATTGTTTTCTTAGATGTCTGTTTTGATCTTTTAACTTTTTGCTTTCTTCTTAAGCATGAGTTTTGAATCCATGAGACTAGAGTGCTTGCTGTTTCATTGAGGTACAGCATATTCCCAGGATTAATGTCATTAAAGTTAATGATTATAATTAAAGGTTACCTGAACCTTGAACTGAAGAAAAGGCAGTGGGGTTGACAATTCATGGCATTCAGGGTTCTTAACACAACATGATTAGGATACTCTTTACCTCTAATGTATTTCTACTAAGGCATGGAGAAACTTGGAGACCATAGCTACAGTGGTCATATCTCCTACTTGTTTCTAGTCTATGCCAATAATATTTTCTGGGAAAAAAAAAAGTTAAAAAAAGATGATGATGAGAATGAGAGAGAAACAATTATTTGTGGTTATTGATTTAGAAAACAAAATGTTTTCTGAAGTAGCCCTGGAATAACTGAATTAAATAATTGTTTCCTTTTATTAACTAGTCTCCCTGGACAATCAAGAAGCTACTATTGTTTATCAACCTCATCTTATCTCAGTAGAGGAAATGAAAAAGCAGATTGAAGCTATGGGCTTTCCAGCATTCGTCAAAAAGCAGCCCAAGTACCTCAGATTGGGAGCTATTGATGTACAGCGTCTAAAAAACACACCAGTTAAATCTTCAGAAGGATCACAGCAAAGGAGTCCATCATATACAAATGATTCAACAGCCACTTTCATCATTGATGGCATGCATTGTAAATCATGTGTGTCAAATATTGAAAGTGCTTTATCTACACTCCAGTATGTAAGCAGCATAGTAGTTTCTTTAGAGAATAGGTCTGCCATTGTAAAGTATAATGCAAGCTCAATCACTCCAGAATGCCTGAGAAAAGCAATAGAGGACGTATCACCAGGGCAATATAGAGTTAGTATCTCAAGTGAATTTGAGAGTACCTCAAACTCTCCCTCCAGCTCATCTCTTCAGAAGATTCCTTTGAATGTAGTTAGCCAGCCTCTGACACAAGAAACTGTGATAAACATTGATGGCATGACTTGTAATTCCTGTGTGCAGTCTATTGAGGGTGTCATATCAAAAAAGCCAGGTGTAAAATACATACGAGTCTCCCTTGCAAATAGCAATGGGACTGTTGAGTATGATCCTCTACTAACCTCTCCAGAAACCTTGAGAGAAGCAATAGAAGACATGGGATTTGATGCTACCTTGTCAGGTAATTATAATTTTTTCTTTGATTCCCCTAGTGTTCTTTTATTTCCATTTTGCTGCTTCTTTTAGCATTTATTGATGAGAAATCATTCCTGGGCACTGTAATTCCACTTTTGCAAATAAATCCTATGGAGGTAGCCAGCAGTGTATGCAAAGATGCATAAGGATGTTTGTATAATTGCTCATAATATTTAAAAACTAGAGACAATAAATAACTTGTGGTACAACAATAAATAACTAATGATGAAGTGCTATGAAGCCACGAAACATCATGGTATTAAAGATAATTAACGCCACAGGAAAGTGTCTGAGATATTTTGTTAAATTAAAAAAAAAACTGAAAAGCTATATATACACTGTGATGAAAATTTTATTAAAAAATGTACCTGAATTAATACCATGTATATATTGTTATGTGTATGAATAAGATTCCTGGTAGGACATGAACCATAATTTTAACAGTGATTATCTTTGGGTGGTAGGATAAATGTGATTTTTGTTTCCGTTGTGCTTTCCTGGTTTTATAAGTTGTTTTTACAACAAGAATGTATGTATGTAGCCATGTATTTATATAATGGGTAAAGCCAGTGCTCTTTTAAAAAGAAAAGTAGTTGAAATAAATAATAGGATTAACTGTAGTTTTATATTTAGGCATTCAAATTAAACTGACTTCAGAGCTGTCCCAAAGTTTTCGTATTTCCTGACAGCTCTTACTTTTGAACTGAAACAAAAAATGTATATCCAATAGAATTTAATTATGTGAAATTTTTCTTTTGAACCAGAATTAAACCTGGCCTTGAATTAAACTGAAAAATGCCCAAATGAAATTTTTGCTTGAAATAACAATTGAAAAGTTATACAACCAATTTCCAGACAATATAATTAATCTTTGCTATCCTGATTAGAATGAAAGATATCAAATAGTAATATTCCTTTTTTAGGCTCACTAAAACTGAGTAAAACATTTAACATATCTCCAAATTGGTATGGTCGATTAATGTGAGAGAGGACTCAGAAACATACCATTATTAATTTTTAGTTCTTAATTTTAGTATCGATGACAAATGGTAGAAATGATAGAATTCTCACTTTTAAAATTGACACATAGTTCACATACCATAAAATTTGCCCATTTAAGGTACACAATCCAGTGGTTGTTAGTATACTTACATAGTTTTCCAGCCATCATCACTATATAATTTTTGATCATTTCATCACTCCCAAAAGAAATCACATATCCATTGGCAGTCATTGCTAATTTCTCCTTCCCTTCCCCAAGCTCCTGATAACCACTGTTCTACTTTCTGTCTCTGAATTTCATTATTCTAGGTACCTCATTTAATTGGAATCATATAACATTTGTCCTTTTGTGCCTGGATTATTTTATTTACCATAATGTTTTCAAGGTCCATCCATGTTGTAGTATATATTAGAACATCATTCCTTTTTATTGCTGAATATTTTTCCAGTCTATGGATATATCACATTTTTGTTTCTTCATTCACCAGTTGATGAGAATTTGGATCGTCTCCACTCTCTGCCTATTATGTATAATACTGCTAGGAACATTTGTGTGTAAGTTTTTATATGAACATATGTTTTTATTTCTCCTGGGCATATAACTAGGAGTGGAATTGCTGGGTCATATGGCAATTAAACTTTTTGAGGGACTGCTGTACTGTTTTTCAAAGTAGCTGTACCATTTTACATTCCCACCTCAAATTCTCACTTTAATGTAGAAAATCACAAAATCTTAATCTTTTGAGATTTTAGATTAGAATCTGGCCAGCTACGGTGACTCATACCTATAATCCTAGCACTTTTGGAGGCTGAGGCAGGCAGACCACTTGAGCCCAAAAGTTCGAGACCAGCCTGGGTAAATGACTAAACCCAGTCCCTACAAAAAATACAAAAAAATCAGCTGGGCATGGTGACATACACCTGTAGTTCTAGTTACTCAGGAGGCAAAGCTGAGAAGATCACTATAGCCTGGAAGTCAAGGCTGCAGTGAGCCGTGAGCTTGCCATTGTACTCCAGCCTAAAAAAATTAGATTTTAGATTAGAATCTAATCTAAAAAATTAGATTCTTTTGCTCCAAAAAAGCGATACATCATTCTCTATTAGAAAATTTTTATACAGAACACTAAAATGTTAAAGAGCCTCTAGTACCAAAAGTCTGAACAAAGTATATGAAATCAATAATTGCAAAAGGAAATAATTATGAAACCAGAAGAAAAATTTAAGTTGGAAATAAGTACAGTTATATCAAGGATCCATAAAAATGACTAAAATTAGTTTCAGCAAAATTTCGTTTTACCTATCACCACTAAATTGTTTTTGTTTTGTTTTGTTTTGTTTTGTTTTGTTTTGAGAGGGAGTCTTGCTGTGTCACCCATGCTAGAGTACAATGGTGTGATCTCGGCTCACTGCAACATCCACCTCTCAGGTCCAAGTGATTCTCCTGCCTCAGCCTCCTGAGTAGCTGGGATTACAGGCTCACGCCACCATGCTCAGCTAATTTTTTTTTGTGTTTTTAGTAGAGACGGGTTTCACCATGTTGGTGAGGCCGGTTTGGAACTCCTGACCTCAGGTGATCCACCCGCCTCTGCCTCACAGAGTGCTGGGATTATAGGCATGAGTCACCGTATCTGGCCCAGTTAATTTTTTTTTTTTTTTAATTTTCAAAATAACAGTGTTGAAAATATATTGATTCACATTTCACTAAATCGTAATGTTGGGTTATTTCTGAGTTTCTATTAAAATACTTTGACATGTATAATGGATTATGTTGTAAATGATGAATACCACATAAATTAGTTTTTATCAGTATCACTAAAACAAGTTACTTACATTATAATATTCCTATGCCTCTTAAATATAGGAACTCGAATATCATCATCTTATATCACATGTGGTATAAAACTGAAATATTTTTCATGTTCAAATGTGGTATCTGTTATTACAGTAAGCAAGGGCATCATAAACTTTCAGATTGAACTCAAAAACCGAATTTTTTCTATTCATTTGGGTTTATATTTTTGCAACTTTCATTTTTGCAAGTGTGGTTCACAAACAAGCAGTACCTGGGACTTTGTTATAAATGAGACTCTGGCCCACTGCAGACCCAGTAAATCAAATTCTACATTTTAATTTTAATGAGCTCTCCAGGTAATTCATTTGCACATTAAAGTTTGAGAACACTGATCTGGATAATGTGATCCATTGACCTTTGAAATCTCTAAATTAAATCTGTATTAACCTTGTTTACACAAAGAAGTCCAGAAGTTTGAATAACATTTTGATCAACAATGGACCACATAGACGATGGTGGTCCCATAAGATTATAATGGAGCATATATAGAAACCTCATATAAGGCATTTGATATTGGCATAGCAGATCAAATAGGAGAAATGTTTTATATTCATTAGCTAGGACATTTGGTGTTCTATCTGAAAAATATGTATAAATAAAAATATACATAGCATCTAGGTTTGAATAAGTACACTCTATGATGGTCACACAGTGATGAAATTGTCTAAAGCATTTTTCAGTACATATTCCCATTATTTAAGTGAGTCATAACTGTATAGTATTAAATAATATAATTTAAAATAGTGGGTTTTTTTTTTTTTAGGAGAAAAGGCATATAAATTTATTTGATCATAGTTTTACATGACACAAGAGCCTTCAGAATGAAGACCCAAAGATACAGGAGAAACTGCCCATTTCTGTGCTTAGATTTAACACAATATGGATAGCTAAAATAGCTAGCATTTTATTATTATTATTGGAATCAGAGTCACACTTTGTTGCCCAGGCTGCAGTGCAATGGTGTGATCTCGGCTCACTGCAAACTCCACCTCCCAAGTTCAAGTGATTCTCCTGCCGCAGTCTCCCAAGTTGCTGGGATTACAGGCATGTGCCAGCATTCCTGGCTAATTTTTGTATTTTTAGTAGAGGCAAGGTGTCTCCATGTTGGCCAGGCTGGTCTTGAACTCCTGATCTCAGGTGATCCACCTACTTCGGCCTCCCAAAGTGCTGGGATTACAGGTGTGAGCCACCATGCCCAGACAAAATAGCTAGCATTTTGTAAGGGTTTATGTAACAAATATGAGCAGAGCAAAAGCAACTTTTCAATTACCTTAGGTGATCAAACCAGAAAATGGAATTCAAGAGTACTTGGTCAGTCTCTGGCACCATGTATAGCATCTACCTAGTTCTTAGGAACTATGACTGCAGCACACTCAGTAACTTTTTTTTGAGACCGGATCTTGCTCTGTTGCCCAGGCTGGAGTGCACAGACACAATCATGGCTCACTGCAGCCTTGACTTCTGGGGCTTAAGCGATCTTCCCACCTCAGCCTCCTGAGTAGCTGGGACTACAGGCATGTACCACCACACCCGGCTAATTTTTTTCTGTTCTTTGTAGAGATGGAGTCTAACTATGTTGCCTAGGCTGGTCTCAAACTCCTGGGCTCAAGCAGTCCACCCACCTTGGCCTCCCAAGGTGCTGGGATTATTGGTGTGAGCAACCATGCCTGGCCTCAGTAACTTTTAACAATGTCTTTTACCTCAACCTACTATTGTTAAGGGCCCCGAGAATCAATTATTCCACAAATGATTATCAGGAGCCAGTTATATGCCCTGAATCTGTCAGGGCTTATAACATACATACTAATGGCCATGATGGGTAGGTAAAAAACCTTGGCATAGTGAATGTCACCATAAAAGAATTGATAATAGTTTAACTACAGTGACCCATGTTTTGGGACAAGAGGTTGATATGAAATGACTGCATTCTGTGATTCTGCTAGAGATCAGAGTTTTAGATGTCTCCAGAATTGTAACTATGCATTTTCTAAGTGTAAGTGTCAGTGCGATCCAGGTCTCACAGCCTCCTACCTCTGCGACCCATTCTCAGACAGAAGGATGGACACATTTTGCCTTTGTATCATACTAGTCCTAGATGAGCTATAAATCTTAAAAGAGATAGTAAAAGGCCAGGTGCAGTGGCTCATGCCTGTAATCCCAGCACTTTGGGAGGCTGAGGCAGGTGGATCACCTGAGGTCAGGAGTTCAAGACCATCCTGGCCAACATGGTGAAATCCTGTCTCTACTAAAAATACAAAAATTAGCCAAGTGTGGTGGCGGGCACCTGTAATCCCAGCTACCCAGGAGACTGAGGCAGGGGCAATGCTTGAACCTGGGAGGCATAGGTTGCAGTGAGCTGAGATCATGCCGTTGCACTCCAGCCTGGGTGACAAGAGCAAGACTCCATCTCAAAAAAAAAGGCAGTGAGAAAAATTGGAGATGCCTTTTATCCTCTTTATATCATCATTTCCTTAAAGTAAAAAGATATAATATTTGAAGTAATCACTAATCAAAGCAAACTAAATACTTGATTAAATTCCTTCCTTTTTGTGTCTTTTTATTATTTAATTTCAAACTTACAAAAAACTGCAAGAAATAGAGAATTCCTGTTTACCAATTTCATGCAGATTCCACAGTTAATATTTTACATTGTTTATCATTCTCAACAGATATACATTTATATATACACATACATACATTTTTTCTGAACTATTTGAGAGTAAGCTGTGGACATGATGTTTATAATTATTTTAAAGCCACTTTAGATTATTTATTTATTCTTCACATTACACCAGAGGCTGAATCTCACATCAGTTTTGAGTATCAGATTGGAAGTCCTTTCTTGAAAAATTTGAGTCAGTTTGTAATTGTTGTCTCAAGTGCAGGAAAGTCAACTTTCCTTTGAATTTCTTTAGAAGTGTAAGTAATGCTGTCACAGCCGGTAGAAAAATTCGTTAAAAGAAACCAGCCATTTTATTTATTGTTACCTTGTAACACCCTTACTGTCTCTGTGGCGGAGGGAGAAGCCTTTGCTCTTTTTTTTTTTTTTTTAATATGTAATTTAGAAGAGAGAAACAGGAGAAGGAGAAAGAAACAGTTAACTCTCACACTGAGTGAGAGAATCCAGAAAGGTGGAATCCAGGAGAGGAAAGCAGCTTCCACATTGAGTAGAAGGGAATAGAGAGTGATGAAGTTTAGGAGGGAACACAGGCTTCCACGAAGGGAGTGTTCATGGAAGGGGACTCCAGAGGGAAAATCCAGGAGAGAGAAAGATGGCTTCCATGAAGGGAGTGTTCGTGGAAGGGGATCCAAACATGGAGTCCCGCCTTTGCTCTTTTGCTTGCCACACACGCACAGAGGTAAAGGACATAATTTTATGGATCTTTGTTTAGAGGTCATGCTAAGGCAGCTAAAAGGGACTACCTCTATGACTTATAATACTGTACTTCCAGAGTGTGAAAATTGCAGCTGGTATTCCAGGTTACCTCTGGTACCTAAAATAATGAAAATGCTCTGGAACAACAGGTAAAGTGATTGGCAGAATAAGCTTTTTTTCATTGTTCAAGTTCATAATTAAGCCTCAATAGTAATTATGAGAGAATGAAGGAACCTTTTGGTTAGATTAAAATAATGGTTTTATTCAAAACCAAAGCGATTTCTTTTTGGCTACTGAACGTCCTTTTTGTTTTTTTTTGTTTTTTTTTTTTTTAAAAATGTAACAGCAGTACTATTTGGTAAATTTCACAGTCTGTGTTCTAAATAATGTTCTCACAATCTGAATCAGTATCTTTCTAAAGTGATTCCATTAAGACCAGAGACAGGCTAATTAAGGAACACTTTACCATTCAGAGTGTTCTTTGCTGGATCATCCAAAATCCAAACCTCAGTGTCATGTGGTATTTCCATGTGACAGACTTGTACATCTACCCCCTGAATCTAAAAATAAAAGTTGAAATTATTTTTTTTAAATTATCCTTTACTATACTCAGACCTAGGCTGGCAGTACTGCCATCACCTGAGAGCTTGGTGGAAATGTAGAATCTCAGATCCCATCTTAGATGTACTGAGTCAGAACCCGCATTTTAACAAGCTCCCGCAGGTGATTGTGTATGCATTCAGATTTAAGAGGCATTAATATACTTATTTGAGAAATCAACATCATTATTCTTGAGGGAAATGGTCAGGCTTTTGTTAAAATTTTTTCCAAACATGCTCTTCTTCACATCCTGAAAACCAACTCTTCTGTGCAGGGGTTCCTTTGTGTGTTACCTAAGTAGGCATGAACTGGTGTTTTGTCCAAGGACAAGAATGAACAAATTAGATAGGCTAGTGGGAATTTGCTCTTTTCCTCCTTTTCTCTATAATGGAAGAGAAAATTTTTGGCTTTTTTTTTTTTTTTTTTTTTTTTTCCAGATGCAGGGATGTGTTAGAATAATTTCTCCTTTCTTGGAAGGTAATTAATACTGCAGTGGATAAACTAAAACAAAATAGCAGATTTTCAGAGATTTCAAGGGAGCTTCTGGGATGATTTGAGCTTCTACAGTCCATAAAGATTCTATGAATACCATCATGCAAAATAGACTTTTTGCTGACTTATTCCTTGCCTCTTCTTCCACTGTCCATAAAGACATTTAAAAATATTATATATGTATGTTAAAAATTCAAACAATAGGGCCAGGTGTGGTGGCTCATGCCTATAATCCCAGCATTTTGGGAGGCCAAAGTGGACGGATCACAAGGTCAAGAGATGGATACCATCCTGGCCAACATATTGAAACTCCATCTCTACTAAAAATACAAAAATTGGCTGGGTGTGGTGGCGCACACCTGTAGTCCCAGCTACTTGGGAAGCAGAGGCAGGAGAATCGCTTGAACCCAGGAGGCGGAGGTTGCAGTGAGCCAAGATTGCACCACTGCACTCCAGCCTCGTGACAGAGCGAGACTCCATCACACACACACAAAATTCAAACAATATAGAAGTATAGTTAGAGGAAATTGATTCATCTGTCTATGATTGTATTCCTGCCTTAACCTTATTCTCCAGAAGTAGCCACTGTTAATAGTTTGGTATGTAACCCCCAGCCTTTCTTATGCATGTTCTCATCTATGCATACACTAAAATTAAAAATAGATATGTCAGCACACTGCAATGCTGTTTTTGCAAATTGCTTTTTGTTCCACTTAATATATTGTGAATTGCTTTGATGCCAGTAGGCCAATTATCAACATGATGGTAAAATTTCATTATAAAAATAAGAACTATCCATTAACAAACTACTCTCTCTCTCTGAGATTGGGAGTAGAGTTAATGGCTAGAAGAAACAAAGTTTTATTTATTCAGGTAACTCAGATTTTCCTAGAATGGGATGGGAAGTATTGAAATTGGAAGTCAAAAAAAAAAAAGAAAAAAGAAATTGGAAGTCACTGCAGAAGAAAGTATAGAGATAATGCTAAGGGATGGTAGGAAGTTGCTGGTTTTAAAGGAATAGATTATCAGTGCCTGGAGGTATGGATTATGATGCAAGACAAGGATGCTTTTGAAGAATGTTCAATACTGCATATGAAAAGAATCTTTCCCTTTCCACCAGACATGAATGAGCCGTTGGTAGTAATAGCTCAGCCTTCATCAGAAACGCTGCTTTTGACTTCAACTAATGAATTTTATGCTAAAGGGATGACACCAGTTCAAGACAAGGAGGAAGCAAAGACTTCATCTAAATGTTACATACAAGTCACTGGCATGACTTGCGCTTCTTGTGTAGCAAACATTGAACGGAATTTAAGGCGAGAAGAAGGTGAGATACTCTTGAAGCTTGTTATTTTATCTGCTAGTTTGGGAACTCCATCTTTTTTGTTCTTTTACATGTTTGGTAAGTATGTTTATGATTCTTGGTAAGGCCTCATAAAGATTTTCAGTAATGTGTGGGCCAACCCTGATGTCCTGGAAGCCAGTTTTTGTTAGTGTTTTGTTCCCTTAGATAAAGTTTCTATCTTGTTTACCTCATGGTCATATTTGTATATGTGTGAAATTTGTAAAAAGATGCAGAAGGAAATATACAAGATTACTATTTTTTATGGATCTTGGTTGTGTTAGAGTTTAAGGAACATAAATTTTCTTCTAAAGCTATGCCTAAAACTGACAATTATAATACCTAAGAGTTTCATTATTACTATACCCAGACCAAGCACCAGACCAAAAACAAGTTTGTTTAGAATTATATTGTTCTCTTTGCTTCTGGTAAAAATGTTCACAAATTACTTAATATTGTATACAAGTATTAATTTTAAGTTGCAAAATCTTAGAAAATCTGTGCCATAGTTTTTAAAATTCAGTTACACTCAGATGTTTTAGCTTATTAATTTGTGCTCATATTTATAGACTTCCCAGTATAGCACAGTAGATTTGTTAACCATGAAGATATGTGATGATGGCCGGGCTCAGTGACTCACACCTGTAATCCCAGCACTTTGGGAGGCCAAGAAAGACAGATTGCCTGAGGTCAAGAGTTCAAGACCAGCCTGGCCTACCTGGTGAAACCCTATCTCTACTAAAAATACAAAAATTAGCTGGTCTTGGAGGCGCATGCTTAGAATCCCAGCTACTCGAGAGGCTGAGGCAGCAGAGTTGCTTGAACCCGGGAGGTGGAAGTTGCAGTGAGCTGAGATTGTGCTAGCCACTGCACTCTAGCCTGTGCAACAGGACAAGACTCTATCCCCCAAAAAAAAAGATATGTGATGAAGTTTCATGAGATCAAAGTTATAGATTTGGTACTTAGGCTACCCTAGCCCTAGGTGTCTTAATGATGCATATGATTAGTCACAGATCTGAATAAAGAAGTATGGACTAGTGTGTAAACTTATCCCCACCATTAAGAAAATCACTCAAAATGTATGTAGTAATCACATCACCTCATATATTAATATTAAGGGCAGAACATCGTTATAACAAAATGTGTGGTATTCAGAGCCATCTTCAGTTCAATATTATCTTGTCTGCATTCTATGATTTCTGCTTCAGTTTAGCCTCCATGATTTCTAACTGGAATGTACTCAAGGCTAAAGCTTCTATTATTCTTTTTTAGATTAATTAAAAAAAGAAAAGGAGGGAGGTTGCCAAGCAAATGAAAGCAAAAAGAAGCATTCAAGGTTTCTATTTAATTTAAGAACCAACTATTTTTGGGCAATTCAGAAATAGCTATTTTCATGAGACAAGCAATGTCTATGCCAAATACAATTTTTTTTAAGTCTGTTAAGCTGATTCTTCCAATTACTTCCATATTATCCCCTTTCCATCCACTTAACCAGTTAGAAATAACTTTAGCCTAGCTGGGGTCATTACATTCACTCTCTTTTAGCTAAGTAGTGTTGGTCTTCTCTCAATTTAGACTGCAATATACATATATATATATTTTATAATATGTATCTATAAATATATATTAATATAATATATAAATATATAAAATATATATGTAATATATATTTTGAGACCAGTCTCACTCTGTTGCCCAGGCTGGAGTGCAGTGGTACCATTTTGGCTCACTGCAACCTCTGCCTCCTGGGTTCAAGTGATTTTCCTGCCTTAGCCTCCTGAGTAGCTGCAACTAAAGGCATGTGCCACCATGCCTGGCTAATTTTTGTATTTTTAGTAGAAACAGAGTTTCACCATGTTGACCAGGCTGGTCTTGAACTCCTGACCTCAAGTGATTCACCCACCTGGGCCCCCCAAAGTGCTGGGATTATAGGAATGAGCCACCACACCTGGCCCTATATTATATTTTTAAAAAATAAATAGAGTTCTTATTGTAGTTTGAAGAGTTTTAAAAACTATATGTAATTTACATAAGTATTGAACTTATGTTTTTGACATTTGAGAAATCAAATTTTTCCTTCTATTTCTGTTTGTACATAGATCACATTCAGCTGAAGCAAAAATATTTTTTCCTACTTTCTGTATACCTTTTCTATATTACTGACGCTTTCCCATGAACTGATCACTTGAATTGTTTGATAGCAACAAAGCCCAAAATGTAAGCACTTTATGTAGAAAAATTAGATTATATTATTTTGGTTTTTTTCACTGTGTATATGTTTATTTTTTTTAATTTTTAATTTTTGTTAGTATATAGTAGGTATATATATTTACAGGGCACATGAGATGTTTTGATACAAACATGCAATGCATAATAATCACATAATGGAAAGGGGGATCCATCCTCTCAAGCATTTATCCTTTGTGTTATAAACAATTCAATTATACTCTGTTATATTTAAATGTACGATTAAATTATAATTGACTATAGTCACACTGTTGTGCTATGACATACTAGGTCTTATTCATTCATTCTTTTTCTTTGTACCCATTAACCATCTCTACTTCCTTTTGCACCCCCCCATCTTGTTTACTGATTTAAAGCTATTAAATTAATATTTAATCATTTTTTCTTTTTTATCAAACCCCAGACTTGATCTATGGTTTATTGATCTCCATTCCCTATCAGATAGCCATCAAATGCCATAGATTCCTGGAAAGAGCTTCTATTTTTGCTCTGTAGAATTAATTTTCTTCCTGACAATGATAGCAATTGCTGGCCTAGAGAAGTAGTATAGTTGTTAAAAAAGGTTTGCAGTAGTGAACAGCATGAATGCCATAAAATGAACTCTTTTTTT
>NW_016108020.1:55289-67605 GCF_001604975.1 Cebus imitator
AAGATACAGTCTCAAACAAGTGCAAGAGTCTTTATTTTTTAGAAGATACATATTTAAGTATTTACACATGAAATGATGTGATATCTGGGACTTGCTTCAGTGTAATCTGGGTAGAGGGCAGTGAGTGGAGGATGTAGGAATGTATATGAAATAAGATTAGCCTAGTATTATGAAGCAAGGTGATAGGTACATAAAGTTTATTATCTTCTTATACACACATACACATACATATATAATTGAAAATTTCCATTATAAGAAGTTTAAGAAAAATGAGACTCTTTTACAATAGTTGTAATTATTTGGGGTCAAGACTGGTATAAAAGTTAAATAATAAATTTCTCCAGATCCACTTTAATCCTTTCATACTTGAGAAATGCTAAAAGGTAATTATAATATTACTCTTTTTATAAAGAATGTTATCTGTATTATATTTCTTATCAATGCTTTTAGGAATATATTCCATACTTGTGGCTCTGATGGCTGGCAAGGCAGAAGTAAGGTATAATCCTACTGTTATACAACCGCCAACGATAGCAGAGTTCATCCGAGAGCTTGGATTTGGAGCCACTGTGATAGAAAATGCTGATGAAGGAGATGGTGTTCTAGAACTTGTTGTAAGTAAGAGTTTTTGTGTGATTAATAAAATTTCTAGAAAAAAACTTGGTAAGGGTTCAGAGAAGAGTTGTGAAGATAATTAAAGGTGGGAAAAATAAGATATGATGAAATGAAAATTCCTTGAAATTTCCAATTTCCATTTTCAAGGAAACTGGAAAATGGAAGGATAAGGTATGATTTAATAGTAGTCTTCAAGCCTGGAATGTAAAAAGATGATTGTCATATCTCTATTAACCAAAAAATAATTGAGTTTGAATGAACAAATAAAAATTAACTTTTAAAATGTAGTATGATTCCTATTTGGTAGCATGTAATTAAATAAATTCCAGATGCATTAATGACTCAAATTTTATAAAGTCACAAAACCAGGTGTAAGGCATATTGCTTTAAAGTGATCACTTTCTTCAACCCAGCAAATCAGCTGCTAGGATTCTTTCCTATGGAAATATCATATAGGACTGGGCATGGTGGCTCACACCTGTAATCCCAGCACTTTGGGAAGCTGAGTCGGGTGGACTCACTTGAGGCCAGGAGTTTGAGACTAGCCTGGCCAACATGGTGAAACCCCATCTCTATGAAAAATACAAAAATTAGCCAGGCATGATGGTGTGCTCATGTAGTCCTAGCTACTCAGGAGGCGGAAGCACGAGAATCACTTAAACCCTGGAGACGGAGGTTGCAGTGAGCCGAGATCACACTACTGCACTCCAGACTGGGTGACAGAATGAGACTTCATGTGGAAAAAACAAACAACAAAAAAGAAATATGCACACCAGGGCTTGTCGGGGGTGGTGGGGGAATTGGAGAGGGCTAACATTAGGAGAAATACCTAATGTAGATGACGGGGGGATGGATGCAGCAAACCACCATGGCACGTGTATACTTATGTAACAAACCTGGACGTTCTGCACATGTACCTAAGAACTTAAAGTATAATTAAAAAAAGAAATATGAGCATACATGAGATTATATTTATTATATAATTTTAAGGGCAAAAATTTAGAGCCAATCTATATTAAATGTCCTTTGATAGGGAATGTTTAGATAAATTATGTATAGGCATTATAGAATACAATACGGCTGTTAAAAAGAGTAAAATAGATCAATAGTAACTGACAAAGATTTCAAGGACATATTATTTACTTAAGCAAAACAAGTTGTAGTGTAATACTTATGGTATAATCCAAAACTACATGTGTGTGTACTTATATAATATATATGTATATAAACACCTAGAGAAAGGACTAGTGTATACACATGATTAACAGTGTTATCTCAGAAAGAGAGTGGGATTGAGAGAGAAGAGCAAAGAGAAACTTCCGTCTTTTCAAATTGTTTGAAATTTTTACAGCTAGAATGTATTTAAGTTTTATTTGTATAATTTAGAAAAGTAAAACAAAAAATTAATCTTGTACCAAAATAAATCCCAGTTTAAGCAAAAATTTGAATGTAGGCTGGGTGTGGTGGATCATGCTTATAATCTCAGCATTTTGGGAGGCCGAGGTGGGAGGATCACTTGAGCACAGGAGGTCAAGACCAGTCTGGGCAGCAAGTGGAACCTCGCCTCTACAAAAAGTAAAAATTTAGGCTGGCTCACAGTGGCTTACGCCTGTAATCCCAGCACTTTGGGAAGCTGAGGTGGATGGATCACCTGAGGTCAGGAGTTCAAGATCAGCCTGGCCAAAACATAGTGAAACCCTGTTTCTACTAAAAATACAAAAATTAGCTGGGCGTGGTGGTATGTGCCTGTAATCCCAGCTACTTGGGAGGCTGAGGCATGAGAATCATTTGAATATGGGAGGCAGAGGTTGCAATGAGCCAAGATCATGCCACTGCACTCCAGGCTGGGTAACAGAGTGAGACTCCATCTCAAAAAATAAAAATAAGAATGAAAAATTTAAAAAGTAAAAATTTAGCCAGATGTGGTGGCATGCACCTGTAGTCCCAGCTACTCGGGAGGCTGCGGTGGGAGAATCACTTGAGCCTGGGAGGTTGAGGTTGCAGTGAACTGTGTTCATGCCATTGCACTCCAGCCTGGGTGACAGAGCAATGCCTTGTCCCCGCTTCCACCTAAATTGAATGTAAATAATGAAACCGTGAAATTACTACAATAAATATTTGTACCAATTTTTTCAATATTATGAAACTTTCAGACATACAGAAAATTCAGAAAAATTGTACATTAGATACCCTCTATATACCAGCTAGATTCTACGATTAATATTTTGCTATATTTGCTTCATCATACATCAATCCATCAATTCATCACTGAAATAATTTTAGACTCACAAGAAAGTGCAAAAATGGTACAGAAAATTTTCATGTAGCCTTCATCTAGCTTTTGCCAATGATAACACCTAATTCATCATTTAAAAAACAATATTGGAGTAGGAAGCATTTTTCTAAAATGTGATACAAAACCAATAAAAGAAAAGATTAATAGATTGATGAATTCAGACACCTAACCATTTCTTCTTGGGAGAAAAACACCAAATAGAAAGTCAAAAGGCAATTAAAATAATTGTAATTCATATCATAGATGAAGGTTAATTTTCTTAATATATAAAGAACTTTTATGCATCAATAAGACAAGAGTCAGCAACCCCAAATTTCTTTTCAATGATAAAGGATATGAACTGTCAGTTCACAGAAAAGCAAAAACAATACCTCTTAAACATGAAGAGATGTTCAACTTCATTTGTAATGAGTGAAGCAAATTAAAATGGCACTGAAATACCATTTTCACCTATTGGATTGGTAAAATTAACAATTTTGTTAACACGATGTTTCCGATCTCTCTTATGTTCCTGGTGGAGTGTACGTTAATACAGGCTGCCAACAAGAATTTGGCAATATCTGTGAAAGTTGAAATAGCTCATAGTCTTTGCCCCAGGAGTTCTACTTGTAGGAATTTATCCAACAAACATGTTTGCATATGTATGAAATGACATGTATGCAGAGATGTTTATTATAGTATTATTTACAATAGCAAAAGATGGGGAAAAACGAAATTTCAGTCATTAGGGACTAAATAAAGTTTGATATATCTGTATCATGGGATGCTGAGTAGCTGTTAAAAAGAATGAGTAGGCTTATTTTATTTTATTTTTTTTTAGATGGAGTTTTGCTCTGTCGCCTAGACTGGAGTGCAGTGGTGCGATCTCGGCTCACTGTAACCTCCTCCTCTTGGGTTCAAAAGATTCTCCTGCCTCAGCTTCCTGAGTAGCTGGGATTACAGGCATGTGCCACCATGCCTGGTTAATTTTGTATTTTTAGTAGAGATGGAGTTTCTCCATGTTGGTCAGGCTGGTCTCGAACCCCTGACCTCAGGTGATCTGCCTGCCTTGGCCTCACAAAGTGCTGGAATTACAGGCATGAACCACCGTGCCTGGCCTTGGGAAACTTTTTTTTTTTTTTTTTGAGTCGGAGTTTCGCTCTTGTTACCCAGGCTGGAATGCAATGGCGCGATCTCGGCTCACCGCAACCTCTGCCTCCTGGGTTCAGGCAATTCTCCTGCCTCAGCCTCCTGAGTAGCTGGGATTACAGGCATGCGCCACCATGCCCAGCTGATTTTTTGTATTTTTAGTAGAGACGGGGTTTCACCATGTTGACCAGGATAATCTCGATCTCTTGACCTCGTGATCCACCCGCCTCGGCCTCCCAAAGTGCTGGGATTACAGGTGTGAGCCACCGCGCCCGGCTGGGAAACTTTTAATGAGATCCTCTTCTATCTGGGACTATATGTTTGTTCAATGTGATATAAAAATGGCATTCTAATGATCATATATAAAGCATACTAGCAATGCAATTAAGTCTTGTGTGGCAATCCCATGAGTCTTTTTAGTTAAAAGTGGTAACTCAGGCCGGATGCAGAGTGGCTCACGCTTATAATCCCAACATTGTGGGAGACCGAGGTGGGTGGATCACTTGAGGTCAGGAGTTTGAGACCAGCCTGGCCAACATGGTGAAACCCAGTCTCTACATAAAAGACAAAAAATTAGCCAGGTGTGGTGAAACATGCCTATAATCCCAGCTACTTGAGAGGCTGAAGCAGGAGAATCACTTGAACCTGGGAGGCAGGTGTTGCAGCGAGCCAAGATCACACCACTGCATTGCAGCCTGGGTGACAGAGCAATACTCTGTCTCAAAAAAAAAGTGATAACTCATGTTTAATGGTGGAAAAAGTATATTCCTGAATAACAAATTCTTTGTCTTTAACAGGTGAGAGGAATGACGTGTGCCTCCTGCGTACATAAAATAGAGTCTACTCTCACTAAACACAGAGGGATCTTATACTGCTCTGTGGCCCTGGCAACCAACAAAGCACATATTAAATATGACCCTGAAATTATTGGTCCCAGAGATATTATCCATACAATTGAAGTAAGTGCCAAGAATTTATGTTTCTGTGTTCTTACCTATTTAATCAGCACTCCGGTGAATAATTTCTGGTTTGCATCAGATAGAGGCAATGAAAAAAAAATCAAACTCCTTTGAATACTTCAAACAAGATCTGTCTCAAAATTTACTGTAAATGTGTCTGTGTTTTTTTTTTTTTTTGGTCTTTTTCAGGAAAAGTTAGGCAAAAGTACATTTACACTATTAATGAGGAACAAACTTAAGTTAGAACCACAAAACACTTAAAATATTTAGAAAATGGATATAAAGTTTA
This sequence comes from Cebus imitator, assembly GCF_001604975.1. NCBI lineage: Eukaryota > Metazoa > Chordata > Mammalia > Primates > Cebidae > Cebus > Cebus imitator. The sequence goes on from NW_016108020.1 coordinate 60,577, forward strand.
ATTTGTTATAAATGAGATTCACATAGTTACTAAGAAAGTGAAACATCTGCTTGATGGTCTTTTGTTTGTTAGGTCAAAAGGAAAGACCTATTTTTAAGTTAAAGTAAGAAATTTAAAAGACCAAGCCCAGCTGTACATAGTGGCTCATGTCTATAATCTCAGCATTTTGGGAGGTCTAGGCGGCAGAATCACTTGAGGCCAGGAGTTCAAGACTATCCTGGCCAACAGAGCAAGACCCTATCTCTGCAACAAAAATTAAAATAATTGGCCAGGTCTGGTGACATGCACCCATACTATTAGCCACTTGAGAGGCAGAAGTGGGAGGATTGCTTAAGCCCAGGAGTTCAAGGTTACCATGAGAGAGACCCTGTCTCTAAAACAAACACACACAACCCTTTCTTTGTGACAGATTCATCCTGTGTTCTTCAATAAATCTTAAGTGGTAATACATATGAATGTATTTTGAAAGTTTCAGTATGTTATAGACTTGGCATTCAAGTGATTTAAAGCATTTTAATAGTTCAGTTAAGATCCTATTAGTATAGATGACATTACCATTACCATTTTTGTGAAACTAGTGTTACTGAGTACCTACTATGTGCCAGTTATCAAGATTGCAAAGCTTCAACCCTTAATTCCCACAGCAGTGTGGTTATATTCATTTTGGAGGTGAGGAAACTCAGGTTAAGAGAAGTTACTTATCCAAAGTCGCATAGCTAGTAACTGTCATAACTGGGATTTGAGCCTAAGTACTCTGACTCTGAAGCTCATGCTTGCTCTATTCACTGTGCTGCACTGCTAACAAATGTAAAATGGCAATATTTCCCCTAGCAGTTGGAAGTATAATGTGTAGTACTATCTATGGTCAGATAAGTCTTGCTTAGGGGTAGTTTATTTTTTTATACTTTGTTTTATTGGGGTAAAGGATTTTTGTTCATGTTCTTTTTCTGAGAAAACAAAAGTAAATACTACATATGTAAGGCCTTGAATAATATATTTAGTATGGTGCTTTTTTTCTTTTTTTTTTGAGATGAAGTCTCACTCTGTTGCCTGGGCTGGAGTGCAGTGGCGCAATCTCGGCTCACTGCAACCTCCACCCCTGGGTTCAAGCAATTATCTTGCCTCAGCCTCCTGAGTAGCTAGGATTACAGGCGCCTGCCACTATGCCCAGCTAATTTTGTGTATTTTTAGTAGAGATGGGGTTTCACCATGTTGGCTGGTCTCGAACTCCTAACCTTGTGATTCACCCACCTCAGCCTCCCAAAGTGCTGGGATTACAGGCATGAGCTACTGTGCCTGGCCTGGTGCAAGCTTTTATGGCCTATTAATGAGAACATCTACTGAAGACAGTTGTACTTGAGTTAAACTGTTACATATAGGTTAGATATTAACTAGAATTAGGGAAATATTCATTTCTTTGATGAAAGATTAGAAACAAAGATAATCAAGAGCAGGAAGCACATCTTCATCTTTGTATTCTCCAGAGTGACTTGCCCTCAGTAATTGAACTGTCCTTAATGACAATACCATGGCTTAGAATTTCTCTACATAATATTTATATATTCAGTGAAATAACTTTTTTCTCATGAATTTCCTTAGAGCTTAGGCTTTGAAGCTTCTTTGGTCAAGAAGGATCGGTCAGCAAGTCACCTAGATCATAAACGAGAAATAAGACAGTAAGTACTTTTGGAGTGTCATTAAAAAACAGATTTTGACTCCTTGTTACAAATGTAACATCCTTTTTGCATGTCAGTTTTTATAAAATCATCCTTATACTGGATGAAATGGTCATAATGTGTATTTCTCTATAGTATATAGAATGTTTATCCATTAGCTATTGATGAACATGATTTTTCTTTTCTTATTTTTTCCATATAAGATGGAGACGGTCTTTTCTTGTGAGTCTGTTTTTTTGTATTCCTGTAATGGGGCTGATGATATATATGATGGTTATGGACCACCACTTTGCAACTCTTCACCATAATCAAAACATGAGTAAAGAAGAAATGATCAACTTTCATTCTTCTATGTTCCTGGAGCGCCAGATTCTGCCAGGATTGTCCATTATGAATTTGCTGTCCTTTTTATTGTGTGTACCTGTACAGGCAAGTGAATTGTTAGCAAATATATTTGTTAATAATGAAAAATAAGCAAAATTTGGCAGGCAAGGTTTGTTTTCAACTGCAAAATAGATGTTAGCCAGAAGTTTGATTATTTTATGCCATATGCTTTACAAAAATAATCTTCAACTAAGTAGTTATTTAAGTATATAATAGATGCCATTTAACCCTTAAGAAAGAGTTTAAGTTTTCTGGATTTGGTATTTATATCTGCTACTATATATAACTTTCTTTTATTTTTAAATTTTTATTTATCTTTTTTTTTTTTTTTTTTTNTTTTAGAGATGGGGTTTAGCTCTGTCACTCAGGCCGGAATACAGTGGTATATGCACAGCTCACTGCAGTCTTGAACTCCTGGGCTCAAGCAGTTCTTCTGCTTCAGCCTTCTGTGTAGCTGGGACTTCCAGGTGCTAGCCATTGCACCCGGCTCAATGACTTTATTCTTGTTATTTCTTCCTGGCACTTTAGTTCATTACTTTCTGTATGTTTTAAGCTCTTTTTTCAAGATAAACTTTTACTGTGGAATAGAACGCTTTTATCAAATAAATTTTATCTAATCTTTATAAAAGGCAATAATGATTTTTTAAAAATCTTAGTTTCTCTGTTTTAATGAAATAAGCTTTCCAGTTATATTTACCAATACAGACAGCCAACGGATTTGATAGCTTGTGATACACCACTTAGTTTGACTTTTGGAAAGATGGTTGAGTTTTATACAAAAAATCCTTGAAGAAAATGTGATTCCTTCCCTAGTTCTTGTTTTTGCTAGCCTCAAAAAGAAAAATCTGCTGGGTCTGATGGCTCGTCCCTGTAATCTCAATTACTTGGGAGGCCGAGGCAGGAGGATTGCTTGAGGCCAGGAGTTTGAGACAAGCCTGGGCAACATAGCAAGACTGTCTCTTAAAAAAAAAAAGAAGAAATATCTGATTTTCTTTGTCTTATGGAATATCCATTGGATCATAGATGATAGCCCCCAAAGGCTTGTGCAGCTATTTGAATACCTCCTTCTACATGTACATCTATTGAAATACAAACACTATTGTTTTGGTTTAATGTTCCTTTAGTGTTTATGGATTAACTAAAAGCCAAAGAAAGAGAATATTGATACTTTAAGTTATTGAGATATATATCTGAATTTCAGCATTTTAAAAAATTCAATGATTATCATTTCTATATTGCAGTTTTTCGGAGGCTGGTACTTCTACATTCAGGCTTATAAAGCACTGAAGCACAAGACAGCAAATATGGACGTACTGATTGTGCTGGCAACCACCATTGCATTTGCTTACTCTTTGGTTATTCTTCTAGTTGCAATGTATGAGAGAGCCAAAGTGAACCCTATTACTTTCTTTGACACACCTCCTATGCTATTTGTGTTTATTGCACTAGGCCGATGGCTGGAACATATAGCAAAGGTAAAGTAAGAAAGGATGACATTTGTTAAAATATTGGGTGGATAAATGACCGTAATATTTTTTAGGCCAGTCATTGGAAATACATGTTGTTGTGTAGTTAACCATTTACTGAAAGAAGTATTTTAATTTTGGCAATATTTTAAGTTAAATATCCATTTAGAAGGTTTACCAAATATGGAATTAATACTGTAGATAGTATAATATGTCTGTTTATTTTAAGAGAGAGAGACAAATGAGAAGTACTTTTCACTTACTTATATCACATCATTAATTGAAAAATTGACATGACCACATGGTTTAAAATAATGTTAGAAAAAAATTCACCCATATTCCCTTGCTATAATGTAAATCATTTTCTAATTCCATTTGACGTACCTTTCTATTTAACAGAGTTGCAAATATAGTATGCATACTACTTTGTATGCTTAACATTATCAAGTTTTTCACCATTTTTATAGTCTAGATAATTATCTAATATTTTCTGACTAAGTCTGTCAAGTCAGTTTGCTCTAATTTACTAAACCGTTCAGGTTTTGTTTACCATTAATTGTTTCTAATTTTTTATTTTTAGATAATCCTGCATCAGACATATTCATGTCCAATAGTTTGTCATTTCCATTGAGCTAATGTCTTAGAAGACATTACAAAGGATGTGGTTAGTGGGTTAAAGGGCATAAATATTTCTCTGGTGCTTGCTACAAGTTGTAACAGTTTTTGCCAGCAAGGGTATGTCAGTGAAGTATTTTTACTACAACTTCACCAGCATCACATCCCCTCCAAATTCTTGCTAAGTTAATAGACATTAAATGGTATTACAGGGTTATTTTAGTTTATATTTCTTCCATTAATGGTGGGGATAAACATTTTTTCATCATCATATATTTATATTTCCTTTTGAATGATTTGGCTATACATGCCCTTTGCCTGTGTGTTTATTGGGTTCGTCATGTTTTTCTTATTAATTTATATAATTTCTTCATAAATTATACCTAATAATACCTTTTTTTTGAGACAGTCTCACTGTGTCACCAGGCTAGGGTTCAGTGGCACAGTCTCGGCTCACTGCAACCTCTGCCTCAGCCTCCCGAGTAGCTGGGACTACAGGCATATTCCACCATGCCTGGCTAATTTTTTTTTTTTTGTCGAGATGGGGTTTCACCATGTTGCCCAGGCTGGCCTTGAACTGCTGGCCTCAAGCAATCCTCCTGCCTTGGCCTCCCAAAGTGCTGGACTACAGGCACACACCACCATGCCCAGCTAATTTTTTTTTTGTATTTTTAGTAGAGATGGGGATGTTGGCCAGGCTGGTCTCAAATTCCTGGCCTCAGGTGATCTGCCTGCCTTGGCCTCCCAAAGTGCTGGGATTACAGACGTCAGCCACTGTACCTGGCCCTCCTAATAATACTTTAAAAAATATTTTGTGCACTTTTAGGCCGGGTACAGTGGCTCACACCTGTAACCCCAGCACTTTGGGAGGCCGAGGTGAGCGGATCACAAGGTCAGGAGTTCAAGACCAGCCTGGCCAACATGGCAAAACCCTGTCTCTACTAAAAATACAAAAATTAGCTGGGTGTGGTGGCACGTGCCTGTAATTCCAGCTACTCAGGAGGCTGAGGCAGGAGAATTGCTGGAACCCAGGAGGTGGAGGTTGCAGTGAGCCAAGATCGTGCCACAGCACTTAAGCCTGGGTAACAGAGTGAGATTCTGTCTCAAAAAATAAAATAAAGTATTTTGTGTACTTTATCTTTTTGAAGTGAAACATTTTCTAGTTTGAACAAATTAATATTCCTAAAGCTGTCTTTTGGGTAAATGCTAAAGATTGTATTTTTATTTTCGTTAAGACCTGAACTTTTTCTTCCTTAGCATTTTCAATGTGTTTGTTTTAATTTATAGGGCAAAACATCAGAGGCTCTTGCAAAACTAATTTCACTACAAGCTACAGAAGCAACTATTGTAACTCTTGATTCTGATAATATCCTCCTGAGGTATTTATCTTCCCTCTTCCTCTTTTTTTTAACTTAAGAAAAATTTCAAATATACACAGAAGTAGAAAAAGGACTATCATGAATTCACATAATCTATCTCCCAGAGATAGATTATGTTCATGATAGTGGGCTGGGGCCACTATCTTCATCTCACAAAAATTACATTTTTCCATACTTCATCTATCTATTTTTATCTTTCTTTCTTGTTTGTAGTATTAAACCAAATTTCAGTCATATTGTTTTACTGCTAACTATTCTGTATTATCTCTAAAGAAGGACATATTCTTATATAACTATACTACCATATTGTACCTAACAAAATGAACATTAATTCCCTAATGTCACATAAGACCCAATTTTCATATTCACATTTCTCCTGTTATCTCCAAAATGTTTTAAGTCTCTTTACCCGAAATAGAATTCAAACAAGATCTGTGCATCATCACATTTGACTATCATATGGCTTATGTTCTTTTAATCTAAAACAGCTCCTCCCTTCTTTCTTCTCACTCTCCTTCCTTCCCTCCTCCCCCAAGAACAATTGACTTGTTGAAAAAATAGCCATCAGTTGTTCGGTAGAATATCCCACAATCTGAATTTGTATCTTTGCTTCCTTGTGGTTTCATTTAACTTGTTCTGTAGCTCCTGTGTTACTTGTCAGTTGGAAGATAAAGCTAAAGACTTGATTAGATTTCACTTTTGTTTTTCTCATTTTTATACTCATAAAATTGTTTAGACAAATTTAAATACATTTTTAGTTAAATGAAACCCATTACATTATTTTTTTTAAATTTCACTTTTTAATTTAATGACTGTCCAAAAAAATATTTAGAGTGCCTAGTTTGTGCCAGCTACTGTGCTGTTCATTAACAGTAAGCAAAACTGACATAGTAGTTCCTACCTTAAATGTTGGTTCTAGCTTCCATTATTAGTAATTATGGAGCTACAAGCTTGACGTGAACTAAAAAAAAAGCTTGCATGGAGAGGTCAGGGTAGGAAGCATATTATCATGATGCTTTTTATGTTAACTTATATCTAGTGAAGAACAAGTGGATGTGGAACTTGTACAACGTGGAGACATCATTAAAGTGGTTCCAGGAGGCAAATTTCCAGTTGATGGTCGTGTTATTGAAGGACATTCTATGGTAGATGAGTCCCTCATCACAGGTATGTTCTTTCAAAGGATCATGACCAAAATATCAAGAAAAATAGGGATGAAAGGTGAAGCACTTTTGTAGAAGCTATGAATAAGTAAATTATGAACAAAGAGAAAAAGTCATTTTAAGACTACATTAAATCAGTTTTCTCAGATTTACTTTGTGGTTTTAGTTATGCTGTTAGTCCGTTTTCACACTGCTATAAAGAAATACCTGAAACTGGGTAATTTATTTATTTATTTTTTTTATTTTGCGGTTACTTTTATTTTTAAAATTATTTTTTTTTATTGTATTTTAGGTTTTGGGGTACATGTGAAGGACATGCAAGATTGTTGCATAGGTACACACATGG
>NW_016108020.1:73520-86217 GCF_001604975.1 Cebus imitator
ACCGGTGTATTTTATACGGAGAACCGCTGCTCCGGGGCGCCGACAAAGCAGCTATGTGGGGCAAAGCAGCGGCGCCAGCCGGCACAGCCGCGCTGGCCGAAACAGCCACGCTGGTGACCTGTGGAGCTCCTCCGCCTGGGAATTTCCTAGTCTGTGGGCAATAAAAATGCGGCGTCCACTCACCCTCTGCGCTTTCACTGGGAGCTGCAATCCTGAGCTGTTCCTAAACTGCCATCTTGGATCCTCCTCCTGAAACTGGATAATTTATAAAGCAAAGAGATTTAATTTACTCACAGTTCCACATGTCTGGGGAGGCCTCAGGAGACTTATAACCATGGTGGAAGAGAAAGGGAAGCAAGGACCTTCTTCACAAGGCAGCAAGAGAGATGAGTGCTAGCAGGGGAAATGCAATATACTTATAAAAGCATAAGATCTCATCAGAACTCATTCACTATCATCACAACAGCATAGAGGAAACTGCCTCCATGATTCAGTCACCTACCCCTGTTGACATGTGGAGATTACAATTCAAGATGAGATTTGAGTAGGGACACAGAGCCAAATCATATCATTCCACTCCTGGCCCCTGCAAAATGTCATGTCTTTTCACATTTCAAAACCAATCATGCCTTCCCAACAGTCCCCCAAAGTCTTAACTCATTTGAGCATTGACTCAAAAGTCCACAATTTAAAGTCTCGTCTGAGACAAGTCAAGTTCCTTCCACCTATGAGGCTGTAAAATAAAAAACGGGTTAGTTCCTTCCGTCCAAGATACAATGGGGGTACAGGCATTGGATAAATGCTCCCGTTTCAAAGGGGAGAAATTGACCAAATCAAAGGGGCTACAGGCCCCATGCAAGTACAGAATCCATTGGGGCAGTCATTAAATCTTGAAGCTCCAAAATGATCTCCTTTTACTTCATGTTTCACATCCAGGTCATGCTGATGCAAGAAGTAGGCTCCCACAGTCTTGGGTAGATCTACCCCTGTGGCTTTGCAGGGTACAGCCTCCCCCGCTTCCACCAGCTGCTTTCATGGTTGGTGTTGAGTGTCTGTGGCTTTTCCAGGTGCACAGTACAAGCTGTTGGTGGATCGCTACCTTTCTGTGGTCTGGAGGATAGTGGCCCTCTTTTCACAGCTCCACTAGGGAGTGCTCCAGTGGGACTCTGTGTGGGGGCTCCAATCTCACATTTCCCTTCTATACTGCCCTAGTGAAGTATTCCATGATGGCTCCTCCCCTGCAGCAGACTTTTGCCTGGACATCCAGGCATTTCCATACATACTCTGAAGTCTAGGCAGAGGTTCCCAAACCTCAGTTCTTGACTTCTGTGCACCTGCAGGCCTAACACCACATGGAAGATGCCAAAGCTTGGGGCTTGGCCAGGCGCAATGGCTCATATCTGTAATCCCAGCACTTTGGGAGACCAAGGTGGGCAGATTATAAGGTCAGGAGATCGAGACCATCCTGGCTAACATGGTGAAACCCCTTCTCTACTAAAAATATAAAAAATTAGCCAGGTGTGGTAATTCCAGCTACTCAGGAGGCTGAGGCAGGAGAATCACTTGAACCTGGGGAGATTGAGGTTGCAGTGAGCCGATCATGCCACTGCACTCCAGCCTGGGCAACAGAGTAAGACTCTGTCTCAAAAAAAAAAAAAAAAAAACAGTTTGGGGCTTGCACCCTCTGAAGCAATTGTGTGAGCTGTGTCTTGGCCCCTTTTAGCCATGACTAGAGCTGAAGCTGCTGGGATGCGGGATGTGGCTGCACAAAGCAGCAGAGGCCCTGAGCCCCAGCCCACTAAACCATTTTTCATCCTAGGCCTCAGGGCCTGTGATGGGAAGGGCTGCTGCAAAGATCTCTTGACATGCCCAGGAGATGTTTTCCCCATTGTCTTGGAGATTAACATTTGGTACTTATGCAAATTTCTACAACCAGCTTGAATTTCTCCCCAGAAAATGGGTTTTTCTTTTCTCTTGCATTGTCAGGCTGCAAATTTCCCAAGCCTTTATGTGCTGCTTCCCTTTTGATTTCAAACCATCTCTTTATGAACACATAAAACTGAATGCTTTCTGAATAATCCAGGTCAAGTCTTGAATGCTTTGCTGCTTAAAAATTTCTTTTGCCAGATACCCTAAATCATCTCTCTCAACTTCGCTATTCCACAGATCTCTAGGGTGGGGGCAAAATGCCACCAGTCTCTTTGCTAAAGCATAGCATGAGGGACCTTAACTCCAGTTCCCAATAAGTTCCTCATCTCCATCTGAGACCACCTCAGCCTGGACTTCATTATTCACATCACTATCGGCATTTTGATCAAAACCATTCAACAAGTTTGGCCGGGCGCGGTGGCTGACACCTGTAATCCCAGCACTTTGGGAGGCTCAGGTGGGTGGATCACATAAGATCAAGAGTTCGAGACCAGCCTGACCAACATGGTGAAACCCTGTCGCTACTAAAAACAAAAAATTAGCCGGGTGTGGTGGTGCATGCCTGTAATCCCAGCTACTTGGGAGGCTGAGGCAGGAGAATCACTTGAACCAAAGAAGCTGGAGTTGCAGTGAGCCAAGATCACGCCATTGCACTCCAGCCTGACAAGAAGAGTGAAACTCCGTCACAAAAACAAAAACAAACAAAAAACCCATTCAACAAGTTTCTATGAAGTTCCAAACTTTCCCACATTTTCCTTTCTTCTACTGAGCCCTCCAAACTGTTCCAACCTCTGCCCATTACCCAGTTCCAAAGTTGCTTCCACATTTTCAAGAATCTTCATAGCAATGCCCCACTCCCTGCGGTAACAATTTACTCAATTTACTACATTAGTCCGTTTTTACACTGCTCTAAAGAAATATCCATGGGAGGCTGAGGCAGGAGAAATGCTTGAACCCGGGAGGCATTGCAGTGAGCCAAGATCGTACCATTGCACTCCACTCTGGGTGACAGAGTGAGACTCTGTCTCAAAAAAAAAAAAAAAAATATCCAAGGCTGGGTAATTTATAAAGGAAGGAGGTTTAATTGAGTCAGAGTTCCACCTGACTGGGGAGGCCTCAGGAAACTTAAAATCTTGGCGAAGGTGAAGGGGGCAAGGAGCTTCTTCATAAGGCAACATTAGAGAGAAGTGCCAGCAGGGGAAATGCCAGACACTTATAAAACCATCAGATCTTGTGAAAATTCACTCACTATCATGCGAACAGCATGGGGGAAACGGTTCCCATGACTCAATCACCTCCTTCCCTTGACATGTAAGGATTATAGATCCCTCCCTCAACATGTGGGGAATACAATTCAAGATTAAACTTGGGTGGGGACACAGAGCCAAACCGTATTAGCTATTGAAGGTTCTTATCACTGGAGATTATTAGTTATAGAATGTATAACCAAAGGAAGTTGTCTCGGTTTCCTGTAGACTTGATAGACTTTGGCAAATTTTCCTGGGCAAATACCTATTCTGCCTTTCTGCTGTAAAGACTAGTCTAATCTGAGCTATGATACAAGTCCAGGTTTTCCACATTAGGATCTACTGTAAGGGAATAGGCCTGGCATAGTTTTAGTGATCTTAAGTAACTAAGGCCAATCTCAAGCAGAACCAAAATACCTTGCCCATCTCAACTCTCTGATAGTCCTAGAAGAAGCTGAGTTTATGCACCATGTGAAAATAATTTAGGACTCTATGTATCTTTATTTTTTTTGAGACAGGGTCTAACCCTGTCACCCAAGCTGGAATGTAGTGGCACAATCTTGACTCATGGCAACCTCTGCTTCCCAGGCTCAAATAATCCTCCCACCTCAGCCTCCCATGTACCTGGGACTACAGTCGCATGCCACCATGCCTGGCTAATTTGTGTGTGTGTGTGTGTGTGTGTGTGTGTGTGTGTGTGTGTGTGTGTATTTTATTTATTTATTTTTTTGTAGAGATGGGGTTTTGCCATGTTGCCCAGGCTGGTCTCAAACTCCTGAACTCAAGCCATCTGTCTGCCTCAGCCTCCCAAAGTGCTGGGGTTACAGGCATGAGCCACTGTGCCCAACCAGACTGTGTGTTTCTCAATAGGGGTGCCATTGCCCGTTTAGATGGGCAATTCTTAGTTCTGGGGGACTCTCTTATACACTGTAGTACAACTCAGTGTCCCTGACCCTGGCACTGGCACACTAAATGGAAGTAGTAGCACCCCTTTCCCCATCCCATGCAGTCTTTGTTACAAACAGAAACTCCCTCCCACATATCTAAATGTTCCTTGACAACAGGTTAAGAACCAATGTTCTAGGACTAGGGTGAAACTCTAAAAGTGTCTGCCAACAAGAGTTACCATACAGGTTTTTCCAGTTCAAGGTTTATATTCCTGGGTTTGACCTAGAACTGATATAAGGAGAAAGGGAAAGCAACTTTCATCTAGGCATTTGTTCAGATTCTATTTTGTATCTAGATATTTTTGACAAGTAACAAATAATAATATGTTTCACGAAAGTCATCATTTACACTCCTTAAATCTATCTTTACTCTCCATATAGGGGAGGCAATGCCTGTGGCTAAGAAACCTGGCAGCACAGTGATTGCTGGTTCCATTAACCAGAACGGGTCACTGCTTGTCCGTGCAACTCATGTTGGAGCAGATACAACCCTTTCTCAAATTGTCAAACTTGTGGAAGAGGCACAAACATCAAAGGTAATTTAACTCCCTAGGAGAAACACAAACTATTTTCTTTAAAGCCTTCTCAGTATAAATCTTCACCTAGTTTTTATGTTTTCCAATGAGAAATTTTAGTTGCATTAATATGGAGTTTGTTTGTTTTTGTTTTTGTTTTGAGACAGTCTCACTCTGTTGCCCAGGCTGGAGTGCAGTGGTACCATTATAGCTCACTGCACCCTTGACCTCCTAAGTTCAAGCGATCTTTCTGCCTCAGCCTCCTGAGTAGCTGGGACTATGGGCACATGCCCCCACACCCAGCTAATTAAAAAAATTTTTTTTTTTAATAGAAACAGGGTCTCCTTAAGTTGGCCAGGATGGTCTCAAACTCCTGGACTCAAGCTATCATCCTGCCTTAGTCTCTCAAAGTGTTGGGATTACAGGTGTGAGCTACCACACCTGGCCATTAACATGAAGTTTGTTAAAATATTTCTGTTTGTGGTAACTCCTAAATATACTCTGTATTCAGTATCAGAAAAGACTTTGATATGCTGCTTCTTATTATTATTGTTATTTTTAATTCTAGGCTCCTATCCAGCAGTTTGCAGACAAACTCAGTGGCTATTTTGTTCCTTTTATTGTTTTTGTTTCCATTGCCACCCTCTTGGTATGGATTGTAATTGGATTTCTGAATTTTGAAATTGTGGAAACCTACTTTCCTGTAAGTAACTTGTAATAACTTTTTATTATATGCAAAGCAATTTGTGAGATTTTTGCGTAGTAATTCAGTGGAAATAACTTTAATAATTACCAGGATCGTTAAAGGGATGGAGTGGGACGGTGATAAGAATAATATTTGCATTTTTATAAATATAAACGATTTCCTTTTGAAAAAAACATTTATTATGACTTGTGACTTTCTAAAAGGAAATACCAAACTTTTACATGTTATGCTTAGTCTCATTTCTGACATGGTTTTACTTTGACAAAGGATTATAGATATATTGAGGAAAACCTCAGGATTTCAGCTCTGTCATTTGCTATCAATGTGATCTTAGACTACTTAATTGCTCTTGAGCTTCAGTTTCCTCAGCTATAAAGTGAGATTTTAATAATACCCATTTTGCATAACTTAAGGTTGTTGTGAAGGTTAAATAAGATAATATATTAGAAAGAATTTGTAACTTAGTAAATGCTTTACACATATATTATTAGTACCTACTCATATAATTCTGTGATGCCCTTTATGGTGTCATAAAGTGGTAAAGTAGAACTGGACTGTACCTCCAACTAGATAGATAAACTTTAAGTTCTCAGTTTTCTTATCTATAAAACAGCGAAAATAATACCTAAGATACAGGACTGGAATTAGTATAGGTGAAAGCATCTAACATACTGCCAGATGCAGGAGACAGCCAGGGGTCCCCCAGCAAAACCACGCCTTCAAGCCTAAAACAGCCTGAAGGTTGAAAAGCTGGATTGCTGTTCCCAGATGAAGCCTGCCCTTCCGCCCGGCCCTGCACTGATTCTTTCTGAATGTTGTCCACCTACGCACTGGGAGGATGGGGGTGGGGCCCTGGGAAGTTCACACTGTTGGTATAGGGGAGGAACCTAGCTTGTCCTGTTCCTGGGTGGTACCTGGGGCTCATTCGGTGAGGTGGAGAGCCTGTTAACAGGAGTCAATCTGGTTTTGCCGAGTTGTTTTTCCTTTTTCCTTTTTGCCCAATAAATTCCCTTCCCCCTCACCCGTCAAAGCGTCTGTGAACCTAATCTTTCCTGGTCGTGTGACAAGAACCTGTTTTTTTCAACAACAACATGTAAATATGTACATACATGAAGTTTATGAAAGCATAAGCCCAGATATCTATGAAAGCCCCTTCCAATTCTGTTTCTGTATAGATCTATAACTCTTAGATGAATATTTAAGTAGTTGAGAACTTAATAAGAACCTTACACTGTAAAACTATTACTGATAAGAGCTGCAGTGAGCCATGATTGCACCACTGTACTCCAACATGGGCAGCAGAGTGAGACTCCTATTCAAAGTAAATAAAGAAAGCCTGTCTTTGTTGTGTTTATTTTTTATTCAGGGGTACATGTGCAGGTTTATTTATTTATTTGTTTTTTCGAGACAGAATCTTGCTCTATCGCCCAGGCTGGAGTGCAGTGGAACAATCTCAGCTCGCTGCAACTTCCACCTCCCAGGTTCAAGTGACTCTCATGCCTCAGCCTCCCAAGTAGCTGGAAATACAGGCTTATGCCAGCACACCCAGCTAATTTTTGTGTTTATAGTAGAGATGGGTTTCACCATGTTTGTCAGGCTGGTCTCGAATTCCTGACTTCAGGTGATCCGCCTGCCTTGGCTTCCCAAAGTGCTGGGATAACCTGTGTGAGCCACCATGCCCGGCCCATGTGCAGGTTTATTACATGGGTATATTGAGTGATGCTGGGGTTTAGGCTTATGGTGATCCCATCACCCAAGTAGCGAACATAGTACTCAGCAAGTACTTTTTCATCTCTTGCTTCCCTCCCTTCCTCTCACCTTTTGGAGGCCCCACTGCCTATTGATTCCATTTTTATGTCCATATGTAGCCATTGTTTAGCTCCCGCTTATAAGTGAGAACATGTAGTATTTGATTTTCTGTTTCTACATTAATTCACTTAGGATAATGGCCTCCAGCTTCACCCATGCTGCACAAAGGATGTGATTTCATTCTTTTTATGGCTGCATAGTATTCCATGGTGTATATGTACCACATTTCCTTTATCCAGTCCACCATTAATGGGCACTTGGGTGATTCTATGTCTTTTCTATTGTGAAGAGTGCTGTGATAAACATACATGTGCAGGTGTCTTTTTGATAAAACAGTTTAAATAAAGGAAATTCCTTTGGGTAGATATCTAGTAGTGGGATTACTGGGTTGAATGTTAGTTCCATTTTAAATTCTTTGAGAAATCTCCAGTTTGTTTTCCATAGAGGTTGAACTAATTTACATCCCCACCAACAGTATATAAGTGTTCCCTTTTCTCTGCATCGTTGTCAACATCTGTTATTTTTTGACTTTTTAATTATAGCCATTCTGACTGGTGTGAAGGGGCATTTCATTGTGGTTTTAATTTGCATTTCCCTGATGATTAGTGATGTTGAGTATTTTTTCATGTGTTTTTTGACTACTTGTATGTCTTCTTTTGAGAAATGTCTACTTATGCCCTTTGCCCACTTTTAAATAGGGTTTATTTTATATTTATTTATTTTGCTTAAGTTTCTCATAGATTCTAGATATTAGTCCTTTGTTGGATGCATACTTTGCAAATATTTTCTCCCATTCTGTATGTTCTGTGTTTATTCTATTGTTTATTCTGTTTCTTTTGCTGTGCAGAAGCTCTTTAGTTTAATTAAATCTCCTTTATTAATTTTTGGTTTTGTTGCAATTGCTTTTGAGGTCTTAGACATAAATTCTTTCCCTAGGCCAATGTCCAGAAGAGTTTTTCCCAGGTTTTCTTGAGGTTTTTATAGTTTGAGATTTTACATATAAGTCTTCAATCCATCCTGAGTTGAATTTTATATATGGTGAGAGATAGGAATCTACTTTCATTCTTCTGCATATGGCTAGCCAGTTTTTCCAGAACCATTTATTGAATAGGGTGTCCTTTCCCTATTGTTTTTGTCAACTTCGTTGAAGATCAGTTGGTTGTAGGTATGTGGCTTTATTTCTGGGTTCTCTATTTTGTTTAGTTGATCTACATGTCTATTTTTGTATCAATACCCTGCTGTTTTGATTACTGTGGCCTTTTAGTATAATTTGAAGTCAGGTAATGTGATGCCTCTAGTTTTATTCTTTTTGCTTAGGATTGATTTGGCTATTTAGGTTCTTTTTCCTAACAAATTTTAGGATTGCTTTTTAAATTCTGTGACAAAGGATATTAGTAGTTTTATAGGAATTGTATTGAATCTATAGATTGCTTTGGACAGTGTGGTAGTTTTAATAATATTAATGCTTCCAATCCATGGGATGTTTTTCCATTTGTTTGTGTCCTCTTCAGTTTCTTTCATCAGTGTTTTATAGTTCTGTTTGTAGAGATCTTTCACCTCCTTGGTTAAATGTATTCCTAGATATGTTTTGTGTGTGACTATTATAAACGGCATTGAGTTCTTGATTTGGTTCTCAGGTTGGACATTGTTGGTGTATAGATATGCCACTGATTTTTGTGTGTTGACTTTGTATCCTGAAACTTTACAGAAGTAGTTTATCAGGTCTAGGAGTCTTTTGGAGAAATCTTTATGGTTTTCTAGGTATAGGATTTTGTCATCAGGAACAGAGATAATTTTTTTTTTTCTTTGAGATGGAGTTTCACTCTTGTTTCCTAGGCTGGAGTTCAATGGGCAATCTCAGCTCACTGCAACTTCCGCCTCCTGAGTAGCTGGGATTATACGCGTGCGCCACCATGCCTGGTTGATTTTTGCATTTTTTATTCATTCATTCATTCATTCATTTTGAGATAGAGTCTCGCTCTGTCACCCAGGCTGGAGTGCAGTGGCTCCATCTTGGCTCACTGCAACCTCCGCCTCCCGGGCTACAGCGTTTCTCCTGCCTCAGCCTCCTGAGTAGCTGGGACTACAGGCATGCGCCAGCACACCCAGCTAATTTTTGTATTTTTTAGTAGAGATGGGGTTTCACCATATTGGCCAGGCTGGTCTCGAACTCCTGAGCTCGTGATCCACCCACCTCAGCCTCCCGAAGTCCTGGAATTACAGGTATGAGCCATTGCGCCCGACTGAAATGCTTTCATTATTTACCCAAAAGTTATTCAGGAGTTGGTTGTTTAGTCTCCCTGTACTTGTGTGGTTTTTAGAGTTCCTCTTGGTATTAATTTCTAATTTTATTCCACTGTGGTCTAGGAAGATCTTTGATCTGATCTAGTTGTTTTTGAATTTATTGAGACTTTGTTTATGACCAAGCCTATGGTCAATATTAGAGAATGTTCCATGTTCATATGAGAAGAATGTATATTCTTTGGTTATTGAGTCGAGTATTCTGTAGATATCTATTAGGTTCGTTTGGTTGAGAGTCCCATTTAAGTGCAGAGTTTCTTTGCTAATTTTCATCCTTGATGATCTCTCTAGTGCTGTCAGTGGGGTATTGAAGTCCTCCACTATTATTTTATTGCAGCCTACCTCTTTTTGTAGGTCTAGCAGTATTTGTTTTATAAATCTGGATGGTCCAATGTTGGGTGCATATATATATATATATATATATTTTTTTTTTTTTTTTTTTTTTGAGGTAGAGTCTTGCTCTGTCACCAAGGCTGGAGTGCAGTGGTGCAATTTCAGCTCACTGCAACCTCTGCCTCCTAGGTTCAAGTAATTCTCCTGCCTCAGCCTCCTGAGTAGCAGGGATTACAGGCGCATGCCACCACGCCCAGCTAATTTTTGTATTTTTAGTAGGGACGGGGTTTCACCATGTTGCTCAGGCTGGTCTCGAACTCCTGACCTCATGATCTGCTGGCCTCAGCCTCCCAAAGTGCTGGGATTACAGCTGTGAGCCACCTCGCCTGGCCGGGTCTTGTTTTTTTGTTCCAATTTGCCATTCTGTGTCTTTTAAGTGGAGTATTAAGGCCATTTACATTCAAGTTTAATATTGATATATTAGGTTTACTCCTCATGGGGGTGTTCATTAGTTTCTCTGTAGTCTCAATTGTGTAATTGCTTTATACGGTTTGTGAGCTTTGTATTTATATGTGTTTTTGTAGTAGCAAGTATCATTCTTTTGTTTCCATGTTCAGAACTCCTCTGAACATTTATTGTAGTTCTGGTATGGTGGTGATGAATTTCCTTACTGTTTGCTTGTCTGGGAAAGACTTTATTTCTACTTCATGTATGAAGCTTAATTTGGCAGGATATGAAATTCCTGTTCCAGTTTTTTTGTTTTGTTTTGTTTTTGTTTTTAGGGAACGTAAAAATAGGCCCCCAATCACTTCCAGCTTGTAACATTTCCACTGAGAAGTCTTCTGTTAACCTGATGGGTATGCTCTCTAGGTAATTTGGCCCTTTTGTCTAGCTAGCTGCCTTTAAGATTTTTTCTTGTGCATTGACTTTGGATATTCTATACCTGTGTCCCTTGGATATGGTCGTCTTGTATAGTATCTTGCAGGAGTTCTCTGAATTTGAAATTCCTTTAGTGAATTTTTCAGTTCCAGCAGTTCCATTTGGTTTTTTCTTAATATGGCTACTTCCTCCTGCATATCCTGAATCGTTTTTCTGGTTTCTTTATATTGGATTTCAATTTTCATTTGGATCTCATTGAGGTTTCCTTGCAATCATATTTAAATTACTTATTTCAGTTGTCTTAGGATCTGTTGCTAGAGAGCTATTAGAATCCTTTGGAGGTGTGAAAACACTTTTTGTACTGCTGGAGTTCTTGCACTGATTCTTTCTCATCTGAGGGAACTTTTGCTTCCTGTTTTTTAATTTGCTATCATTTCCATGAGTCTTTTTCTCTTCTTTTTTTTCCCATTGAGTGCTTTACGGTGGTGCATGTTGTGTATGATCATTTAACTTTGTTTCTTGATGCTTTCAGGGGGCCAACGTGATATACAGATTCCTTGGTTGTGGATAGCTTCTACACCGTAGCTTTCTCGGATGCTGCTTTTTGTAGTGAGTTATTAGCCATTAAAGCTGACACTCTCCTGTAGAGTTTAGGGTGCAGAAGTCCCTGTGGACTTATTTTATGGGCTAGAACTAAGCCCTTCTGTTAACAGATTTTAAATTTTATGATGCAGTTCAGGCTGCATACCAGTAGATGGCGCTCAAGAGTAAGAACCAGCATGTAGGTTGTTAGGTGGAAGCACCTGCCCTGATGCAGGGGTGGTGGGAAGAGATTACATTAGGGTGCACTCCCACTCCTGATCCTGTGCTGGCAAGAACATGATCAGCTTCCCTTTTGTGCCCTTCTTGTAGGGCTCCTGACCTTCATTTCATAAGGACTTTGTTCTTTGGTTCCCATGAGTATGCCCCTCGGATAGCTACCACTAAAATGGGTTTACAGGAGAGTCTTTTCCTCCAGACTAAAGCAGGCAACTCCATGATTTGTCTATTTCTCTTTCGTGGGAAAGTGCCGCTTTGTTGAGAGAGGGAGTTGAGCCTTCCCTTTGAAAAAGCCCAAGCAGCACGTGGCTCACTTGCAATATTGGGGTGGAGCCACCATGTAAAGAAATATGCTTTGTCCAAGTGTGCACTAGCTGGCCCTGGTGGGAAATACCACTGCTCCATCCGCAGCACTGTGGGTGTGGGGGGAAGGTTGTGGCAGGAGATTATCTCCCCTCCCTGTCTATTCCTGGGCGATGGTACTGCCACTTTCAGTGATTGGCACCATGCCCACATTTCCTTTATCCCAAGGGGAGCTTTGGCAGGCTGCACTTCCCTTAAGGGTGGCCCACATCAGGGGTTAGATCTCTAGGGATCCTGCAGCTCCCTGAGGATCTGCTGGTCCCCTGTGCTGCATTCCATCATGGGTGACAGAGTGAGATGCTGAATCAAAATAAATAGTGTTACTTTGTTGTGTTTCTCTATTTTTAAAAAATGCCATGCTGTACACTGTTTCATCTTGCTGTTTGTTCCTTCAGTTGAACAAGCAGAATCATAACAAATACATATCTGGTTCATGTTATGGTCATTACTGTAATTTTTTTTGAGACAGGGTCTTGCTCTGTTTCCCAGGCTGGAGTGCAGTGGTACGAACAAGGCTCACTGCAACCTCAACCTCCTGAGCTCAAGTAATCCTTCCACCTCAGCCTCCCAAGTAGCTGGGACTACAGGTGCACACTACCATGCCTGTCTAAATTTTCTATTTTTTGTAGAGATAAGGTCTCACTATGTTGTTGCCCAGGCTGGTCTCAAACTCCTGGGCTCAGGTGATTTGCCAGCCTTGGCCTCTCAAAGTTCTGGGATTACAGACAGAGCCACCATGTCCAGCCCATTACTGTAATATTAAAAAGTTTCTTTAAATGATTCATGTCTGTTTAGTACACATTGAACAAAAGCATTGTTGGGAAGTGTTTTTTTTTTTTTTTTTTTTTT
>NW_016108020.1:86285-91604 GCF_001604975.1 Cebus imitator
CCATGCCTGGCTAATTTTTTTTTTTTTTTTGAGACAGAGTTTCCCTCTTATCTCTTAGGCTAGAATACAATAGTGGATCTCGGCTCACTGCAATCTCTGCCTTCCAGGTTCAAGCAATTCTCTTGCCTCAGCCTCCCAAGTAGCTGGGATTACAGGCATGTGCCACCACGTCCAGCTAATTTTTGTATTTTTAGTAGAGATCCTGTCTCTAATATGTTGGCCAGGTGGGTCTCGGACTCCTTATCCCAGGTGACCTACCTGCCTTGGCCTCCCAAAATGCTGGCATTACAGGTGTGAGCCACTGTGCCTGGCCATGCCTGGCTAATTTTTAAAAAAAATTTTTGTAGAGATGAGGTCTTACTATGTTGCCCAGGCTGGTCTCAAACTCCTGGCTTCAAACAATCCTCCTGCCTTAGCCTCCCGAAGCACTGGGATTACAGATGTGAGCCATTGCACCATCCAGCAAGTAGTTTGGAATGTGTTTCCTTCAGGAATTTTCCTCATGAGTTCAGGATGTCTTAGATTTCTTCTAAAACTACCAATTATATTTTTCCCACATGAGCAAACACTGAACGTCATGAAGAGCTTAATTAGCAGATACACTTGGTTGGCATTGTTGCATCCAAAAGGATTTTGTTGAAATATGACTAAGGTCCCTTTGCATGTCACGTAATTCTTTTTCATTATCTTTCAAGAATGGCATAAAAGGCAGATTTATGGTTTTACTATACAGAGATTAAGAATTCTGTTTATTCAGGATCAAATTTTTGAAAATTATGTCTCACATTTACAGCTATTTCTGAAGATTTCTAATAAAAACATTTATTTTCAATATGGAGCCCTTATATTCGGTCCATAGTTTGTAATTCTAGAATCTCAGTATGTCTCAGTTTCTTATATTTATAAAAGAAAGTGTTTTCTTACCTGTAACTAAAAAATATATGTAGGTAGCTAGGTATGATATGTCACTTTTGAAATTGTGGTTTTATTTAAATAGTGTTAAGTTTTGTTTCTTTGGTTTTGTACAGCTCTAAGTCAATAACCAAAATTTATGCCTTTCTTCTAAAGGGCTACAATAGAAGTATCTCCCGAACAGAAACGATACTACGATTTGCTTTCCAAGCCTCTATCACAGTTCTGTGTATTGCATGTCCCTGTTCACTGGGACTGGCCACTCCAACTGCTGTGATGGTGGGTACAGGAGTAGGTGCTCAAAATGGCATACTAATAAAAGGCGGAGAGCCATTGGAGATGGCTCATAAGGTAAGTCAGTTCCCAAAACTAGAACTTGTCCCACCAAACTATCAATACTATCCCTGTTGAGAAACACATACTCCTAAATAATTTCTGCGTGGTCCATGTGCTGAGCTGCTTCTAGGACTATCTAGGAATTTGAGGTAGGAAATGTGTTATTTTGGTTCTGCTCCAGATTGGCCTTAGTTACCTAAGATCCCTAAAACTACTCTAGGCCTATTCTATTAGAGCACACCCTAATGTGGAAAACCTAGACTCCTATCCTAGCTCAGACCAGACTAGTATTTATGGCAGAAAGACAGAACAGGTATTTGCCCAGGAAAATTTGCCAAACGTTAGCAGCCTTGTAATCTATTTGTGTGTGACTTGATGTTTGTTTTCTTCACTGGGACCTTCAATTACAGTGCAGTTTCTTTGCCTTTGCTGCCACCAGCCAACGGTTTGCAGCTATGACTTTAGGAATATAATTCTATCTCTGATCTCATATTAGGATTTCCATAATAGACTCAAGGCTACTTAACTCGAGCTAAAACCATGTTTCTACTAGTATATTCTTATTGTGAGGATGTAAGCTATATACAGAGGTTTGTAGTAAACATAAAACATAGTTTAGAACAAATCTGGAGCCTAGCCAAAGAATACAGACTAGTAGTTTTATAGACATTTTAAATTTTGATACAATTTCAAACTTAAAAGTTGCAAGACTAGCCAGGCATGGTGGCTCACACCTGTAATTCTAGCACTTTGGGAGGCTGAGGCGGGCAGATCATGAGGTCAGGAGTTCGAGACTAGGCTGATCAAAGTGGTGAAACCCCGTCCCTACTAAAAATATAAAAATTAGCTGGGCGTGGTGGTGTGCTTGTAATTCCAGCTACTCAGGAGGAGAATCACTTGAACCTGGGAGGCGGAGGTTGCAGTTAGCCAAGATTGCGCCACTGCACTCCAGCCTGGGTGACAGACCAAGACTTTGTCTCAAAAAAAGGAAAAGAAAGTTGCAAGACTAGTATGAAGAACTCCTATATGCCCTTTACCGCAGTTCTTAGGGCTCTTTTCCTAAGAATAAGGACATTCTCTTATGTAACCATAGTATATCTATCAAAATCAATAAATTAATATTGATATAATGCTGTTATCTGTAGCCCATGTTCCAGTTTCCTCAGTTGTCCTAATAATGTGCTTTATATCTGTTTTTTTTTTGTCTTGTCCAGAATCATACTTTGTTGGTTTGTTTATTTTTCTTTTTGATATGTATATTTTTTTATTCGCCTGCCTCAGCCTCCCTAGCAGCTGGGATTACAGGCATGCACCACCACGCCCAGCTAATTTTTTGTATTTTTAGTAGACACGGGGTTTCACCATGTTGGCCAGGTTAGTCTTGATCTGCCGACCTCAAGTGATCCGCCCACCTCAGCCTCCAAAAGTGCTGGGATTATAGACGTGAGCTACCATGCCCAGCAGTTTTGTTTATTTTTGAGACAGAGTCTCACTCTGTCACCCAGGCTGGAGTGCAGTGGTATGATCTTGGCTCACTGAAACCTTCACCTCCCAGGTTCAAGTGATTCTCACACCTCAGCCTCCCAAGTAGCTGGGATTACAGGTCTGCAACACCACACTCAGCTAATTTATGTATTTTTAGTAGAGATGAGATTTCACCATGTTGGCCAGGCTGGTCTCAAACTCCTGGCCTCAAGTGATCTGCCCGCCTTGGCCTCCTAAAGTGCTGAGATTACAGGTATGAGCTACTGCATGTGGCCAGAATCATACTTTGTATTTGGTTGTCATTGCTTTCATCTTGGTTCTTTAGGCTACTAATTTTTCAGAGTTTCTATTTTGAGTTTACTATAAGGTGACTGTGTTCTCTAATTCTAGACTCTTCCTTTTTTCTATCTGGGCTGAGTTTTCCCACATTGGTTCACTGAGCTGTCTTCTCAGCCTCAGATTTTAACCTAGACCTAACCAATAAAGCCTAAGTGACCAAAAGGTCTTATCTGGTGCTCATTTCAACTTAATTACTTACCTTTATTCTTACAATCATTTCCCTACTGCTTAGATTTCCCTATCAGATCTATAATTCATTAGTATTGGAAGCCTTTCTTTTTTTCCCTTGAGGCACTAGAGGCATCTCTTAATTACCTATTAACAGTCAGCCCTTAAAAATTAACTCTAGTTGTTTAACATATATTCATAGTCATTTAGCATGAATAAACAGTTCAACATTGGCAGAGGAGAGCTATTAAGTATAACTAAGATATTTCTTCTTTTATTTTCCCAAAGACCATCAGTTTTTTAAGTCAAAGGTCAGTTTACTAAGAAACTAAATAGTCATCTGTGAAAACAGACCTTTTTCTTCTTTCTGTAAAGGTGATGTGGAGGATTATCAAATCATTGTATCTTAATTTTCTTACAGGTAAAGGTAGTGGTATTTGATAAGACTGGAACCATTACTCATGGAACCCCGGTAGTGAATCAAGTAAAGGTTCTAACAGAAAGTAACAGGATATCACAGCATAAAATCTTGGCCATTGTGGGAACTGCTGAAAGTAACAGTGAACACCCTCTAGGAGCAGCGATAACCAAATACTGCAAACAGGTACATTTTTTTCCTCTTGTTTATTAATGTAGTCATCTCCCATGGGAATTCCCCAGATCAAATCCAGACTGGTGTTTGACTGTGATTTACATATGTAGTTGGTGTGAGGCTAAAAGGACTTGTATTTTCTCATTTAATTGTATATATCTCATTTCTTCATACAGACAAATATGCAGATGAAAACAAATTAACTATATTCCTATCACACAGATAACTCCTGTTGACATAAAAAATTAAAATAGAAGTAATACATATTTGTGGTATGACAATTCAGATAGTTCAGAGAATTACATAATGAAAAGTGTAAACCTCATTCCCTGTCCCCTTCCATAATTCCTCTCTCCAAAGTTTAACAACTGTTAACCTAGTAACAGTCTTTGAAAATGACAGCTTTATTGAGATATAATTCATATACTATAAAGTTTACCTATTTAAAGTATACAATTCAATAATTTTAGTATAGTCACCAAGGTGTACATCTGTTAACCATTTTTAATAAATATAGCCACATAGATGTATTTATCATATTTTAAACTTTATACAGAAAGATCACACAATGATCAATCTTTGTTACCTTCCTTTTTTATTTTAGTAAGTGAATTTTCGTATCAGGAAATGCTGATCTGCCTCATTATTTTTAATGACTATTTTTTTTTTTTTTTTTTTTTTTTTTTTTTTTTTTTTTTGGTTTTTACAGTATACACTCAACATCCTTATCAGTTTATGCAAGTCTGACTCTACATTAAATGCCTATCAAGGCAATTGCTAAATCAAAGGATGCATGCAGTTAAATTTTGATGAATGCTACCAATACCCATATGATGAATATTACCAATGCCCATGGTTATACCAGTTTATACCTGCACCAAAAGTTATGAGTGCTTATTTCCCCACATTCTTACCAACACTTTATTTTCTCAATGTAATAGGTGAAAAAAATATTTACTTGATGGTTTGCTTTGCATTTTCTTAATTATGAATAAGGTTGAACATCTTTTTATATATTTATTGGCCATTTGAATTTCTTTTCCTCTAACCTGTTTGTATCCATGGCCTATTTTTCCACAGAGTTGTTTGTCTATTTCTTATTCATTTGCATGAATTCTTTCTGAGTTATCTCACATTAATTTTACACTTAAAATGTGGCAGTTTCTACCATTGGTGTTGCCATTTATTTATTTGGTCTTTCCCTTTTACCTATTACCTATTACTGACCTGGCTTCCTTACACCCAAATCAAAACAGCAGAGACGATGAAGCTATAAAGAACCAGGAAACAATGAGGGCCCCAGAACTTTTTGGCTTACTAAAGACATAGACTAGAAAGCAGATGGAGAGCCTCTGGCAACTAAAAGCCCTATTCTTTGTTACCCTTTGCCCTGTACTGAATGGAAAACCTGACTTGACTATAGAATTTAAAAATTAATTTGTAATTATCTACTGGAAAGAACAGACAATACTGATAAACTTTCCGTG
>NW_016108020.1:91684-98162 GCF_001604975.1 Cebus imitator
ATTCTCCTGCCTCAGCCTCCCTAGTAGCTGAGATTACAGGTATGTACCACCACACCCAGCTAATTTTTTTTAGTACTTTTAGTAGAGACAGGGTTTCACCATGTTGGCCAGGCTGGTCTTAAACCTCCTGACCAGGTAATCTGCCTGCCTCTGCTGGGATTACAGGCGTAAGCCACTGCACCCAGCCAAAACAAAGATTTTGAGGCCCTTCTATAATTTTGAATGTTATGTTTGATGCTCTATTCCTTTGTCCTTATCAAAATCCACTGTCAAGTACGTAATAAATGACAATTTTGTTATAAACATTTAGAATTAACTAGGGGTTATCTTTTATCTTGCTAATGAATGACCTTGAATTCTCAGAACAGCCGAGAAAATCCTTTTGTTTCTGTTTGTTAGGAGCTGGACACTGAAACCTTGGGTACCTGCATAGATTTCCAGGTTGTGCCAGGCTGTGGTATTAGCTGTAAAGTCACAAATATTGAAGGCTTGCTACATAAGGATAACTGGAAGATAGAGGACAATAATATTAAAAATGCATCCCTGGTTCAAATTGATGCCAGTAATGAACAGTCATCAACTTCGTCTTCCATGATTATTGATGCCCAGATCTCAAGTAAGCTAATTTTCTTTGTAGTACCAAGTTTGGGGCAGTTATAGACAGATGGCTAACTTTATAACCCTGAACTATTTTATAAGAAACAAAAATTGGCATCATAATTTCATTCCCTCAAATCAGCATTACCCTATGCCTTCTTATCATTTCATTCAAGTTAGTTGAGAACGTTTCCCAACTGTGCTCATTGACACCACCATAGGGTGATGAGGTCTAGCTTTAGCTGATCATCCATGATCATTCTTTTCTCACTACAATTACTCCAGCCCTTTTCTATCTTTCACAAGATCCTGTGACTCCTGTGTCACCTCTGTAAATTGTCTTATTTTTTATATAGAAAATTGTAGTTCTGCTGGGCATAGTGGCTCACGCCTGTAATTCCAGCACTTTGGGAGACTGAAGTGGGTGTATCATGAAGTCAGGAGTTCGATACCAGCCTGGCCAACATCACCATCTCTACTAAAAATACAACAATTAGCTGGGTGTGGTGGTCCGCACCTGCATTCCCAGCTACGCAGGAGGCTGAGGCAGGAGAATCGCTTGAACCTGGAAGGCGGAGGTTGCAGTGAGCTGAGATCGCACCACTGCACTCCAGCTTGGGTGACAGAACGAGACTTCATCTCAAAAAACAAAACAAAATTATGGTTCTTGGGTGTGTGTTCTTACATTTTTTTGCCCAGAATCATTTCCTTTTTCAGGGAAGGAATGATTCATCTTGCCTAATGAACCTCTTCATCAAGATCCCACCCTCTCTTGATTCATCAGGGACATCGCTCTTTCTGTTATGTCCCCTTGCTTCTTTATTTTTCATCTCTTTCTGTTTTAGCTTTTTCTCCTAAACCTGTAAACATTTCTTCCATCAAAATCACTATATTCCCATCTAGATTTTGTCTTTTCCCATCTATATTCTCATATAGATTCTGTCTTTTTCTCTTATATCCAAGTTCTAGAAAGGGTAATCTAGGCTTGTTGAATTTTACTCTACAGACATGCCTCAGTTCATTCCAGTCTGACTTCTCCCACATCCATACTCTGAATACTG
The DNA here is from genome assembly GCF_001604975.1 of Cebus imitator. Taxonomy (NCBI): domain Eukaryota; kingdom Metazoa; phylum Chordata; class Mammalia; order Primates; family Cebidae; genus Cebus; species Cebus imitator. Next base: position 93,343 of record NW_016108020.1, read on the forward strand.
AATCCATTATTTCTAAGTTAACTGATGACCATGGACCTCAGTGCTCTCTCCAGTGGTCAATTTTCAGTCATCATCCTGCAAGACCTCATTAAGATATTTGACAATATTGACCATTCCTTCCTTCCTAAAGGATGATTCCATGACCCTGTTTTCTCTAGATTCTTCTCTCACCTCCCTGGCTGTTCCTTTTTTTTTTTCTGAGAGAGAGTCTTGCTTTGTCACCAGGCTGGAGTGTAGTAGTGCAATCTCAGCTCACTGCAACCTCCACCTCCTAGGTTGAAGCAATTCTCCTGCCTCAGCCTCCCAAGAAGCTGGGAATACAGGCGCGTGCCACCACGCCTGGCTAATTTTTTGCATTTTTAGTAGAGACAGGGTTTCACCATGTTAGCCAGGCTGGTCTTGAACTCTTGACCTAAAGTGATCCACCTACCTCAGCCTCTCAAAGTGCTGGGATTACAGGCGTAAGCCACCGCGCCCCTGGCTGTTCCTTTTAATTGTCCTTTGATTCCTCATTTCTCCTACCCTCAAATGTTGGTTGTTGTCAGGGTTTTGTTCTTTGTCTTTTTCTCATTTTATAATACATACTCTCTCTGTACAATCTTATTCGTGCCCATCACTTATTCTACCACCCACAGCTCTCCACTACCACTCCAAAATTCATATCTTTAGCCACGTCCTGTTTCCTTGGCTCCATGCCGATATATCCATCTGCTCCCAAAACATGATCTACCCACCTAAGTGTTCCAACACCTTCCTCCCAATTTGTGCCTGAGTGATTTTGCTAACATGGCAAATCTAAACATCATTTTCTAACCAACACCTTTTATTACAGTGGTTTATAAGCTGTTTTTGAGCCATAGGCCTTTGGAGGAGTATGATGAAAGCTATGGGCCCACCCCTCAGAAAATTTTTGTTTCAAGAGATTCACATGTATCCTGAAACCCATCCACAGGTGTCTGCTAAGGATCCCAGCTTTAATGGTGGTTCTCTGTCTCCTACTGGACAAAGGCCAGTCTCTCTGGACTTTAAGATCTGTTCCCCATGATATGTCTCCTGCCTCCCTGCATCACTCATCTTGTCTTTTTTCACTACCGCATACGTACTCCATGTTCCATCCCAACCTAACTACTTACAGTTCTTCCTTATAACATGTCATTTACTGCTTATTAGATCATTTCATTTACCGTTTTCTCTATTTAATGCTCTTGTTCACAAATGGCATCTACCTGGTGAACTTATCTTTCAAGACCCAGCTTATATCTCTCTTCAGTGACACCTTCAGTGACTGACATATATTGGCAGAGGTATTTGCTCTTCGTCCTGAATCATAACTGTACTTAATCTCTGTTATTGTACTAGGATAGTGTGTGATAATTGTTTATTTACCTGCCTGTTTCTACTAGTCTGTGACTTCTTTATTATCTATCTATGAACTTCTAGTATCACGCACACTGACAAATAGGAAATTCATTTAACAGCTTTTATTGAGCACCTACTATGTGTCATGCACTGTTCAAGGCACTAAAGAATCAGCAGTAAAAAAGATAAACTAAGTTCTTATTTCATGGAGCTTACATTTTTGGTGGAAGAACGCAAGAGAATGAGCAAATAAGAAAATATATGTCCAATGGAGATAGTGCTATGGAGAAAAATTAAGTGGGGCAAGGGGTATAGGGGTGCTAGGATTAGTGGGTTCTGTTTCACATAGGGTGATCAGGGTAGACCTCACTGAGAAGGTAGTGTTTGAAAAAAGACCTGAGCGGATGAGAGAAAAAGCTATGTGGATTTCTGTGGCAAGAATATTCCAGGCAGGAGAAATAGTAAGTACCAAAGCCGTGAGTCAGGAGTGTGCTTGACTTGTTTGAGGAATGCAAAGGAGAACATTGTGGCAATCGCAGAGTAAATGGGTGGGCAAGGGGTATCAGACAAGGTCAGAGAGGTGGTTTGGGACTAGATATGTAAGAACAAAATCAATCTGATGGTTTTGAGTAGAGAGGGAACAAAATCTGACTTAATATTTTAAAAGTAAGTCAGGCGCGGTGACTCACGCCTGTAATCCCAGCACTTTGGGAGGCTGAGGCGGGTGGATCACTTGAGGTTAGGAGTTCGAAGCCAGCCTGGCCAATATGGTGAAACCCCATCTCTACTCAAAATACAAAAATTAGTCAGGCATGGTGGCAGGCACTTATAATCCCAGCCACTCGTGAGGCTGAGGCAGGAGAATTGCTTGAACCCAGAAGGCGAAGGTTGCAGTGAGCCAAGATCGCACCACTGCACTCCAGCCCGGGCAACAGAGCAAGACTCTATCTCAAAAAAAAATTTTTTTTAAAAGTATTACTCTGGCTGCTCTGGCAAAAATACACTGTGGTGATGTGGGGCAAGGGCAGAAGTAGGGAGATGAGTTGGTGAATGTTGTCATAATCGAGGTGAAATGTAACGGTAGCTTGGACCAGTATAGTACAGGTAGTAAGAAGTGGTAGAATTCTAGATGTGTCTTGAAGGGAGAGTCACAGATTTTTCTCATGGGTTGTATATATATGGCATATCAGAGAAACAGGAGTCAAGAATTATGCCAAGGTTTGTAGACTAAGCAGTTAGAAGGATGGAGTTATCATTTAAATAAGATGGGGGAAGACCACAGGAGGGACAGTATTGGGAAAAAGATCAGGAGTTCAGTTTTGTACATGTTAAGTTTGAGTACCTATTAGAGATATCCCAAGTGGAGATATCATATAAATGGAAATATCAAGTAAGCAGTTGGCTACATAAGTTTGGAGTTCCAGGAAACAAAATGGGTCAGAGAGATAGATGTGAGAGTCCTCTGCTTATAGATCTGTGGTGTCTGGTAAAACAGCCACTAATTACATGTGACTATTTAAATTCACTTAAATTTAATTTGAAATTTATCTTTCAGTCATACTAGCCCCATTTTAGTACTCAATAGTCACATCTGTGTGTTAGTGGCTATTGCCTTAAATATAGCGGATATAGAACATTTCCAATATCACAGAAAGCTCTCTTGGACGACAGTGGTATAGATGGTATTTAAAGCCATGAGACTGGGTAAGAACCCCAAGGTGCAAGAGTAGATAAAGGGAAAGAAAGAGTTAAGTACTGAATCCTGCAACACTACAAATTAAGAAGTTAGGGAGATAAAGGGGGATGGGCAAAGAAGGTCAGAAATGGCCAATGAGGAGGTAACCGCTAAGAATGTGGTATCCTAGAAACCAAATGAAGGAAATATTTGCAGGAGGGCATGAACAGCTGTGTTAAATTCTGCTAATTGGACAAGTAAGCTGAGGACTGAGAATTAACTATTAGGATTACTAAAGTAAAGGTCACTGACTGTGTAATAATTAATTGGAGTACTAGAGTCAAAAGCCTTATTGGGGTAGGTTCATAAGATAATGGGAAGATATGAATTGGAGACAGCCAATAGAGATACTTTTGGGAAGTTTTGCTATGTACGGAAGCAGATAAATGTGGTATCTAGAGAGGTGTGTGAGATCAAGAGAGTTTTTTTTTTTTTTTCTAAAGTTAGGACAATGTATAGCAGAGATAGAAAAGTTGTGCAGGAGGGGGCAGGGAGAATTGTTGGAGAGATGTTCTAGAATAGGGAAAGAAGGGGGTCTAGTACACAAGTAGAAAGGTTGGCCTTAAATTAGGAGCAGAATCAGTTTATAATAACAGAAGGGAAGCTAGATACACAGACTCAAGAGGCACAGGTAGTTGAGTGGATGTGGCAATGAGAGCTATGGAAGTTCTTTGCTGATTGCTTCTATTTTCTTTCTGAAGTAGGAAGCAGAGTCATCATCTGGTATTAGGATGGGGCAGGAGAAGTTGGAGATTTGAAGGGAGATGAGAAGGTATGAAATAACCATCTAGAAGAAATGGAGAATGAATGGACTAGAAAAATATAGTCAAGTTTCCAGATAGCACTAAGGGCCCACTTAAAGAAAATGAGATGTCAGCATGATTATACATTTTCATCCAGCCACATTCAGCTACTGATGCACAATAAGTATTTTTTAATTTGATTGAATTTCTATGGAAGGTTAAAGGAAAAGCCTCACCAATAAAGTTAAGATTTGAACTGGCTCTTGAAGAATGTGATAGAGTTTGGTATCTGGAGAGGAGGAATAAGAACATTTCAGATGAAGACAGCAATGTATGCGGAAGCCCAGAGGCATGGAAGAACAGAATATGTTCTTAGAAAATTTGAACATCACTGTTGCAGGCTATGTTCTACAAAAAATACAATATAGTGACTGTGTAAGGTTAGACAGGAATAACTTGCTTCATAGGTTTTTATAAAGATTAATTGAAATCACTAAATGTTATTTCTATGCTTACTTTCAGATGCTCTTAATACTCAGCAGTATAAAGTCCTCATTGGTAACCGGGAGTGGATGATTAGAAATGGTCTGGTCATTAATAACTATGTAGATGACTTCATGACTGAACATGAGAGAAAAGGTCGAACTGCTGTATTAGTAGCAGTTGATGGTAAGGTTTTCCATAAGTATGATATGACTCAGTATTATGATCTGTTATTGTCATATTAATTTATATATTTTTGAGAGACCTCTGAACTATGAGGGTTATTCAAAAGCATCTTGAATGCAAAATGAAAATGCCAACAACACATGATTATTATTGATTAATTTAAAATTCTCTCACATTTGCCTGCCCATGTTACTTTCTTCCCTGGCCTGTGTTTTAAAGCTAATCAAGGATTTTTTAAAACCTAAAAATAACAGTAAAATAATAGCAAAGTAAAATAATATTCATAATCGCATCATCCATCAGGGTTTTTTTTG
>NW_016108020.1:98237-100602 GCF_001604975.1 Cebus imitator
TTTTGAGACTGAGTTTCACTCTTGTTGCCCAAGCTGGAGTGCAATGGCACAATCTCGGCTCACTGCTACCTCTGCCTCTTGGGTTCAAGTGATTCTCCTGTCTCAGCCTCCCAAGTAGCTGAGATTACAGGCACACGCCACCATATCCAGCTAATTTTTTTGTATTTTTAGTAGAAACGGGGTTTCACCATGTTAGCCAGGCTGGTCTCGAACTCCTGACCTCATGTGATCCACCCGCCTCGGCCTCCCAAAGTGCCGGGGTCACAGGTGTGAGCCACTGCACCTAGCCCACAATGTCCATTTTAATTTTGTACATTCCATTCCTAGTTTTGTTGTAGTGTGTGCGTGTGTGTGTGTGTTTGCAGAATTACAGTATTAGTACATAGACCATTTTTTACTGGGTACATTTTATCATAGGTAAATTTTACCTCAATAAAGTTGAATAATAATTAAAAACACTTCAACACATATTATTTTATCATGCTTTATTTTACTTAATGCTTTCTAATGTTGCTATATAATTTTTCTATAATACTGCATAATTTCTCAAACTTACACACTATAATCATTCCCCTCTTGTTGGAAATTTAGGTTGTTTCTAATATTTCACTATTGTAAATGACACTACAAGAAACATCTTTGAGGTTATATGTGCTTTCTTTTGTTAAATTATTTCTTAGGGTAAATTTCTAGTTGTGAGATTAATTCCACTCAACATTTACAATATTTGCTAAGTATGAAGGCAGTATTTTACTATGGCCTTTTTAGGTCTGGAAGAAGCAGAGAATACCATTTTACTTTTATTTTGTAAATAGAATAAAATAATAAAATTTATGGTAATATCTTTCCCACTATAAAGTGCCTATTTTGTCTCTCACTGCCCCCCCTTACCTTAAAAAGAAAAAAAGTATGTCTTCAGTTTCATTTACCTTTAAATTAGATGAAGTGTTTGAGGCTATTGGCAAATACCTTTCTAAGAAACAAAAAGGATATTTTAATATCCAGTAAGGTCTCTCTTTCCATTTTCCTGTCATGACTCTATTAGTAACCCCTATATCACTCTGAAATTTTCATAACCAAATATGGAGGCTTGTTATAGAGTTTGTAGTATTAGTCTGTGTGAGCTCAGAGATATTTTAAGTTAAGCCATGCCCTGAACAACTTTACTTAACAAAATTCATTTCATTCTGAAATTTCAAGTCAAAATGGTATTCTGCTTTCACCATATTCCAAGTTCTCTTATTTTGTGCTGTTCCTATATTAGATGAGCTATGTGGCTTGATAGCCATTGCAGACACAGTGAAGCCTGAAGCAGAACTGGCTGTCCATATTCTGAAATCTATGGGCTTAGAAGTAGTTCTGATGACTGGAGACAACAGTAAAACAGCTAGATCTATTGCTTCTCAGGTAATTGATAGGGGTATGTGATAACTTCTAATTCTTGATATACATTTTATGTCTTGCCTTCAAATGCTAAGAAATTTACATTACCTACTATTTTCATTATCACTGAGTAGTCCTATTTGGTTCCTTCAAGAAAATTTACAATGCTTTGCTGGAAGGACTTTGGGCTTTGTGTGTTACTGTTATAAGTAAAAAGGTATTTGCTTAGTTTATGGGATTCTTGCGTGACACTGTACACCAGCTCCTGTTGATGCGTCCTTTGAAATGTTGCTCATATTCTTTACCAGTGCTGCTAGCCTAAGCTAGGCTCTCCTGATCTCATGCCTGAAACATGGAAATAGCTCCACACACATCCCTCTCTAGTCCATCCTATACACCACCGATGGAACTATTTTTCTAATGCACTACTTTGACATGCCATTTTTCTGCTCCTGACTCCCACATTTGCCTTACCTCTAAAATTTTTCAATCTTTTTAACTTTCGAATGCCTTCTCCCTTCTTCTAATAAATGATGGAAGTAATGTATTAATGCATTCTTGTGTAAAAAATACAGAAGGATATAAAGTAAAAGTGTTGTCCTTTTTTCCCCATGCTCTCCGTCCAGTCCTACTGACCCCCACACTGCCACTTTTTCATATGCACATATGTGCATATACAGAGTACATATACAGTATAATTCTGGTCTTTTCAACATCAGATCATTTTGAACAGATTGTTTAGTAGTTTGCTTTTTTTACATAACAATATACTTTGGAGCTTCATCCATATCTGAACATAGAAAGTTATTTTGGCAGGGCATGGTGGCTCATGCCTGTAATCCCATCACTTTGGGAGGCCAAGGCAGGCGGATCCCATGAGGTCAGGAGTTGGAGACCAGCCTGGCCAACATGGTGAAACCCATCTCTACAAAAATACAAAAATTAGCCAGCGTGGTGGTGCGTGCGTGTAATCCTAGCTACT
>NW_016108020.1:100717-103425 GCF_001604975.1 Cebus imitator
TTTCATTCTTTCTGTACTGCTGCATGAAATTCTATGGTATGGATGTATTATAATTTATTTAACCATTTCCCTAAAGATGGACATTTGGATGGTTTTGAAAATTTTGTTTTTGCAAACAAGGCAATAATGAACATCTTTGGACATGTATCTTTCTGTACATTTGCAAGTCTGTCCAAAATAGAGCTAGACATGTAACTGCTAGAGCAAATGATGCTCACACTTTGATAGATGCTACCTGATGCCCTCCAAAAAGAGTCCCAGTTTACACATCAGCCTCCAGTATATAAGAGAGCTCATTTCTCCACATTCTTGCTATCATTAGATTTTATCAGTCTTTTAAAGTGTGGATATCTGGTGGGTGAAAACTGATGGCTTGTTATTGCTCAGTTATGTTTCAGGTACTGATTATTATTTTTTTGAAATGAATTGAGTTTATTTTCCTCACATAGGTTGGCATTACCAAGGTGTTTGCTGAAGTTCTACCTTCTCACAAGGTTGCTAAAGTGAAGCAACTTCAAGAGGAGGGGAAACGGGTAGCAATGGTGGGAGATGGAATCAATGACTCCCCGGCTCTGGCAATGGCTAATGTGGGAATTGCCATTGGCACAGGCACAGATGTAGCCATTGAAGCAGCTGATGTGGTTTTGATAAGGGTAAGTGCCGTGACCTGACCTTTGAGGAGTATGAGACTGCCCTACATGGTCAATGATAGTGCCATAAAGTATATTGAGCACAACAATTCAGTCTTAAATTTCATGCTCTCAGCCATTAAGATTTTGAGAATATGGAGTGGGAGTATGGCAAGTCGTGCTAATTACCCCCTGACTTTCGCAACACAGCTAATAAGCAAGTGAGAATTATACGTTTCTAAAGTGAGGAATAAGATTAAGAATGGATTTAGAATAAAATGATCTTCAACAAATAGTTGCTGAGATTATTTTAAGTAGATTTAATCCTCATGCCAGCATATAACCCAACAGTGTTTTCAAAACCCTGAGGAAAATTTCTAAAAAACACCTTCTGAGGCTGAGTCCAAGTTTAAGCATTATCTGAGATTTGTAGTTAATTCACATATTATCCTAAGGTAGATGTAATCTTCAGTATACACAGTATCAAATGTAAAAGTTACTGGTTCAGTTAGAGTCTCTTACTAATATCACAAATATTTCTGTTCTCAGAATGATCTTCTGGATGTAGTGGCAAGTATCGACTTATCAAGAAAGACAGTTAAGAGGATTCGGATAAATTTTGTCTTTGCTCTAATTTATAATCTGGTTGGAATTCCCATAGCTGCTGGTATGTGACTCTTAACTAGTATCGCTTTTTCCACTGAAATCATTAGAGACCTAACATATTGGAAGCCTGTTTTCTTCTTCTTAGTTTTGAGCTTAGTTTTTGTTTGTAGCCTGCTGGCATGGTAAGAGGTAATGTTAAAATCAATCATTTTAATTTTCAGTAATGTTTGTCATAGCTTAAGAATATATAAGCATTCTGACAGATTTTTTCCCCTCTAACTTTTTTGTTTGTTTGTTCTGAGATGGAGTCTTGCTGTGTCACCCAGGCTGGAGTGCAGTGGCGCAATCTCGGCTCACTGCAACCTCCGCTTCCTGGGTTCAAGCAGTTCTCCTGCCTCAGCCTCCTGAGTAGCTGGGACTATAGGTGCCCACCACCACGCCTGACTAATTTTTGTATTTTTGCTAGAGATGGGGTTTCGCCATGTTGGCCAGGTGTGTCTTGAACTCCTAACTTCAGGTGATCCACCCGCCTCGGCCTCCCAAAGTGTTGGGATTACAGGCATAAGCCACCACTCCCAGCCTTCAACTTTGTATTTTGAAAAATTTCAAACATAAAAAAACATTGAAAAAAAGGGTACAATGAAAATCTGTATGCCTTTCACCTAAACTCACCAACTGATGATATTTTGCCACATCGCTTCATCTATTTCTCCACATATTTGAACAGAGATACGTATTTGTTGCTTAATTAATTCTTTTTTCTAAACAGATTTACCTTTAATCTGACTACTCAAACACAAATACTGTTAGCAAGTTTAATTCATGGAGCAAGTGATTTTTAAAGAATTATACAAGTATATTTTCTTCTAGTCTTTTTTTTTTTTTAACTCTGCATCGGTTTTTTTCTTGTTATATAGTTGTGATTGTAGCGTACAGAGAATTTTCTGCTCTTCACTTAATATTCTGTTATAGTCAACTGTTTTTTTTTTTTTTTAGGTTGAGAGACAAGATGAGAGAGAGAGAGTGAACAAAGGAATATAACTGAGAAAAAGGAATTTAGAGTTATTTAATAAGCATCTGAGAATCTCCTAAACTTAGGGACCTGGTAGGAGTTAGTAATGACATAAGAGAAATAGTTATCGTTTTCTTCTTGTTCTCTCCTGTTTGAGAACCAAGGAAAGACATGAAATGACATGAGAACAATTACAAAACTGTCTATCAGCAACGACACACAAATGCTGAGAGGACAAAGAGCAAAAGAATAATATAAGTTCAGTAAGATTAATTCATGGAGCAAGTGATTTTTGAAGAATTATACAAGTTAGCCAGGCATGGTTGCGTGCACCTGTAATCCCAGCTACTCAGGTGGCTGAGGCAGGAGAATCACTTGAACCCGGGAGGCGAGGTTATAGTAAGCTGAGATCACACCATTTTACATTGTACTCCAGCCTGGGCGACAGAGCGAGACCTGTC
>NW_016108020.1:104885-110368 GCF_001604975.1 Cebus imitator
AGACGGGGTTTCACCATGTTGACCAGGATGGTCTCGATCTCTTGACCTCGTGATCCACCCACCTCGGCCTCCCAAAGTGCTGGGATTACAGGCTTGAGCCACCGCGCCCGGCACCATTCTTAATAAGAATTATTATTAGCGGCTGGGTGCGGTGGCTCACATCTATAATCCCAGCACATTGGGAGGCCGAGGCGGGCAGATCACCTGAGGTCAGTAGTTCAAGACCAGCCTGGCCAACATGGTGAAACTCCATCTCTACTAAAAATACAAAAATTAGCTGGGCCTGGTGGTGGATGCCTGTAATCTTGGCTACTCCAGAGGCTGAGGCAGGAGAATCTTTTGAATCTGAGAGGCAGAGTTTGCGGTGAGCTGAGATCATGCCACTGTACTCCAGCCTAGGCCACAGAGCAAGACTCTGTAATTGTTACGTAATTGTTACTTTGTGTACTTTATGCGTAGCAACCATAAGCACTGAGTGGGATAAAATATAGTTCACTAGCTCTGAGAAGTAGGATTTCTGATGATGTGACTCTACACAATTCATTTCAATCTTTTCCTACCAGTGATCACCATTGTACATTTCATACCAGGCAAATCTCTTTCTTTCTTTTGTGTACATAGCAGGCATCTCATTTACTTTCAGTTATTTCAAACTGGTGTACTTTTGCATGTGTCTAGTTACAGGAAACCAACTTATGAGAATTATGAACTGCCTGCCCGGAGCCAGATAGGACAGAAGAGTCCTTCAGAAATCAGCGTTCACGTTGGAATAGATGATACCTCAAGAAATTCTCCTAAACTAGGTTTGCTGGACCGGATTGTTAATTATAGCAGAGCCTCTATAAACTCACTACTGTCTGATAAACGCTCCCTAAACAGCGCTGTTACCAGTGAACCTGACAAGCATTCACTCCTGGTGGGTGACTTCAGGGAAGATGATGACACTACGTTATGAAAGGCTACGGAGAGTGCTGCTAGTTTATCTTGTCATGCACTGACAACAGCATTCATGATGTTACCTTCACTTTTCAAAATACTGTAGAAGGATTTTATGTTGGTCTCGTGCTCTTACATTAGAGATTCTATTTGAGTTGCGTTTATCTGTTGGCACAAATATCTTTTTCAAGGCAATCAGCGCTGAATTTAGCTTTATTTAAACTGGATTTCCAGTATATTTTTGTTTTCACTAACAACAGATAAGGTAGAGCAGTGAGGTTTACAACAAGCCCTACAATTAGAGATTGCTGAACTGCTGCTAAAGTGATATTTTTTTATTTGACCAAAAAAGGGCCGAAGAAGAAGATATTAAAAAATTTGAAGATTTGAGAGCTGAAGATATTCATGCTATTGAATTCAAGATATTGAAGATACACTCAAGCCTGTATCCCTGCCTCATTGGGGAGCAATGACATTCAAAGCACTGTGTATAAAGCATATAGTTTTAGAAGGAAAACAGTTGAAACTATTTAAAAATAGATGTGCCTTATTTATTACAGGCTTTCTTTCCCCCATTCTCCCTGCATCATTGTCCTTGCAGTTGCTTTTTTAGATGCTTTTGTTATTTTCTTTTAAGCTAACCAAGTTTAGGTGGTTTTTCATTGATTAAAAATAACTGACAACTGTCCTAATATTTTGCTCCTTTTTACATTTTGTAGCTCAAAAGACCTTAAAGGTCTGTAGGGTTCCCTGTCTCCCATCTTTCCACTGTAGTAAAAAGTAAATCAAATTATTCCTTCAACTTTCCTAGCTCTGTGCTCAGTTTCATTTCTCCTGCCAAGTTGGACTCTAAGTTGTTCTTCTCGTAGTCTATTGATCTCAGTCCAGAAACTTAACATTATGAGCCTCTTCTGCTCAACAGATTTTCAAAGATTAACACTATTATCTTTAACATATACAGGTCATATAAAATTACCTGGATTCACTAATTTTTTTTTTTTTCTGTTTTGAGATGGAGTCTTACTCTGTCGCCCAGGCTGGAGTGCAGTGACACCATCTTAGCTCACTACAACCTCTGCCTCTTGGGTTCAAGTAATTCTCCCTGCCTCAGCCCTCTGAGTAGCTGGGATTGCAGGTACCTGCCAATACACCCAGCTAATTTTTCTATTTTTTAGTAGAGATGGGGTTTCACCATGTTGGGTAGGCTGGTCTTAAGGAACTCCTGGCCTCAGGTGATCTGCCTGCCTTGGCTTCCCAAAGTGCTGGGATTACAGGTGTGAGCCACCATGCCCAGCCTAAATTTGTATTTTTTGAATTGAGTACAATCACTTTGCTAGTATATATAATTTAATAGATTTTATTTATCTTTTAGTGTTTCAGATAACCTCTCAAAAAGACTTTTAAAATAATGCTCTTACACAAAGCTCCATTTACCAAAATATACAGTAAAATCATAATACAGAAACTAAAATTTCCCTAGGTTATTATGCTTTTTAGCCAAATATATCCTTTTCTCTAGTTTAAATAAAACATTTGAACTTGCCTAGTTAGTGTGATTGGCAAATTTAGGAGCTTGCTCCCATTGCTAAATGGATTTAGAAATTCCCTTGTGAGTGCCTGGTAGCTAACACACTGGTCAGAGATCTTGTACTTATAAGACTATTTAAATTTGTTTGTTACAAGATGAATTTCATATGCAGAATATGTAAATGAAGAAGACTCATAAGTAAATTCCTAACAGTTTGTTCCCATTACCATAAGCAAAGCTGCTGCTAACCCAACATCTGGCACATAGGATTTGTACTCAGTAAATGTTAGTTCTTTTCTCCCTTTGATGTCAGTAATAAATACAAAAAATCATTTTTCTAAAGCAGAGTCTTAAAATCAGGTGGGAGTAGGGGATGTAGTTCTTCCTTTCCTACCTATTTTCTCTTTTATCCTTTCGTGTATACACACGCAAAGTTTACAACCTTATTCCATGCTGTCTTTCAGATTTAGAAAAGATCTAATTTCTGTCTCAGCTATCTCAGAGAACTGAAGCTTTTTATGAAGGTGCTATTGATCTAGAAAGGCAAACCCTTTTCAATGAAATATTAAATGAGTTTGTATATCTAGGCCCTTTTTAAAGACCAATGTCTATGCCATCCTCCATGCTTTCAGTTTGAGTTTTATTATTTGTCATTTTAATACCAGTGGCCCATCTTATAACACAATTTGTTTCTTCTAGAAGACACAGCTGATAGGGCAAATGTTGAAAAAAGAAGCATCCCTCCTCTCTCCCACACACCTCAAGCAGTTGAACACAGCCAGTTACTTTTCCATTATTATGTGTGCCTTTGAGTCATCCTCTTGGTCTTGTATGCGTATTGTGGGACAGCGGGAATAGCAGCTTGTAGTCTTGAAATAATCAAAGATAGAATGTCAGCTCTTACTACAAGAACAGAAAACATGCTATTTAGAAAGAGTCCTGCTTTAAGTAACATGTAGCCACATTTGAATCCTCTACCACAAGTCTTTTTTGCAATCTTGAACTTTCATTAGCTTCAGAGAGACACTATTCACAGGAGAAATACCTGATTATGGAAAGAATCAAAAATACTGCTTTCAGTTAGTAGCTAGCTTTAAGTCAGGTGTTACTAATGAGAACAAATTTTATAAATGTGTGTTTGTGTGTATTCACATACGTATATATACACTTACATATGTACATATACATATGCACATATTGCCATACTGAAGGGAAATGGATTTATATTTGAACTTGATATTTGAATGTTAGAAGTTCTCTATATGTATTTCATTTATCACTCTTTTGTATTCACTCAGCAACCATGCCCTTAGTCTGAGATAACAAGGATACTTTAATATCCAGTGCTGGTTCAGACTCACCTATGGGGCACCTTAAACTTAAATATCCAAAGATGCCTTTTGAATTTCAAAGATTAAAACACAGCTAGAGTAGTAGTGTTGTAGTCTCAAGATGTAAGGTTGTCATTTGTGAAAATAGAAATGTTATTTTTCCTAGTTTAGTATCAGCATTTTGGAATGTCACATTTCATGCCTTGTGAACACGTAATTTTATATTTTAATTTTTTGAAAAATATTCTGTATTTAGATATATAGAATGCTTAAAATAGCACTGTGGACAAGATGTTTCTAAAACTAAGTGTGCATATCTTTTCTGTATACAGCTTAAAATCAAAAATGTATGTTAAGAGATTTTTTTTCTATTACTTCTGGATCATGCTTTGAAATCATTTTTCTTGATATTTATTTTACTCCATTTTGTTATTTTCTCGGGGTGAGGCATCTGGTTACTGGTTATTTTAAAAAAAATAAAGACATTCCTAGAATCACTCCTTTTGGGTTTTTCTTTGTTTTGTTTCTTTTCTATATTTTAAAGTATTATTTTACAAAATATAAAAAATATAGATTCATGCCAAATTATTACCTATTTTTACATTAACTTTCTGCAGTCCCTCCATCTGGTATGAGTAAACCAGATAGAGCACAAAGCATGAGTTCTTGTTCTTCAGTTAAAAGAGCTTCTTTAACAGTGTTGATAACAAATGCCTTTGGTAGCCAAAACCAGGAGTCTCAACCTTATGTTTTTAGTTAAATAAATGTTTAGCTAAACATTGTTAAACATTGATTATTTGATACCCAAAACAGCAGTGGACAATGTTGTGCAATATCCATCTACTGTAGTTAAGATATTTGGTAGTTTATTTTTCATAAGCATGTAATTGATCATATTTCTGCCAAGGATGTGCCTTAAACTTTATAATTATAGTGTTAAAAATTTTTTTTGTCTGTCTCTTTTGTTAAATCATCTCTATCAGCAGTTCTGAACTACCCTTGTTACGTTTTTAGATTTTTTTTTTTCAACCGTTCATCTATGATGGGGCTGGATTATAGGCAGCACTACATATTTGGTAAGGATGGGAGGGAAGAAATCTATTTTCCTTTGGACTCCACTCCACCTGCCATATCATTCAGTGACGATGAGAAAAAAAGAAAGGAATATTAGTGTTTTCCTTTCCTTTGTAGTCTCTAATACATTCTTGATAGAAAGTCTACTCCGAGTGAGCTAAACAGAGAAAAGAGGTTTTCTCACCATTGGGGAGCCCTATACAGAGTGTTTGAAGTTCCCACCCAAGATAAATTCCCATACCCAAACACTCCTTTTTGAGTTAAGGAAAGCATTGTTAACTTATTTGTGAGAAAAAACTAATTTCCATTTCCCCAAAAACCCTTGAGGTTACTCAGGGTGAGGAGATAGGATGGGAAATGGCTACATAAGAGTAAAATCCCCTGCTGGGCGCAGTGGCTCATGCCTGTAATCCCAGCACTTTGGGAGGCCGAGGCTGGCAGATCACCTGAGGTCAGGAGTTCGAGACCAGCTTGACCAACATGGAGAAACCCCATCTCTACTAAAAATACAAAATTAGCTAGGGATGGTGGCGCATGCTTGTAATCCCAGCTACTTGGGAAGCTGAGGCAGGAGGATCGCTTGAACCCAGAATGCAGAGGTTGTGGTGAGCCAA
>NW_016108020.1:110673-112177 GCF_001604975.1 Cebus imitator
CAGCCAGCCCTACTTGTTTAACAGCTTCACCTTCCTAGGTGTGACTCCTAGTTGTACAAATGAAGTGAGAGAGAAAAGGCAAGGCTTCTGAAAAGAAGGTTTAAGTGAAGTTGCTAGTATAAAGAGGGTCTCATGCAGTTTAAGAAATCTGAAAACATCTGTACAGTCAATCTCCCTCTGGAAAGTTTGAAGTAGGTTGAGTAGTCTTTGGCATACTATACCTGTTGCCCTCAATGGTTCCAAGCTTTTAATTGTCATCACTCTCTCTGCAGTAAGGCCTGCCTATAAACTGAAGTGCTGCCAATACTTCAAAATCATTTGCTTTACTTCACCCAATCAAAACTTCAATTTCTTTAAAAAAATCTTAATTGATACATAATTGTACATTTTTATGGGGTACAATTCAGTGTTTTGATACATGTATACATTGTATAATGATCAAATCAGGGCAGTGAGCATATCCATCACCTTATGAATTTATTATTTCTTTGTGGTGAGAACATTCAAAAGCCTCTCTTCTAGCTATTTTATAGCACACAATTACCTTACTGTTAACCATAGTCACCCTACTGTGCAATAGAACACCAGAACTCATTCCTCCTATCTAATTGTAACTTTGTACCTGTTGCCAACTTCTCCATCATTCTCCACCCCTCCCCAGCCTCTGGTAACCACTGTTTTACTCTCTGCTTCTATGAGATCAACATTTTTTTTAGGTTCTGCAAATAAGTGAGATCATGTAGTATTTTCCTTTCTATGTCTGCTCATTTCACTTAATGACATCCTCCAGGATCATCTATCTTGTCTCAAATGACAGGATATCATTATTTTTATGGCTGTATAGTATTCCATTGTGTAGATATACCATATTTTCTTTAGCCATTCATCTGTTATTGGGCATTTAGGCTGATTTCAAGTCTTGGCTATTGTGAATAGTGCTGCAGTAAACATGGAAGTGCAAATATCTGTTTTGTACTGATTTTGTTTCCTTTGGAAATACACCCAGTAGTGGGGCTTCTGGATCATATGGCAGTTCTATTTTTAATATTTTCAGGGACGTCTGTACTGTTTTTCATAGTGGCTGTATTATATTCCCATCAGCAGTGTGTCACCATTTCCCCTTTTTGCCACATCCTTGCCAACACTTTTTTTTAATAATAGATATTCTAAATTAACAGAATGAAGAGACAACCTACATAATGGAGAAAATATTTGTAAACTCTACATCTAACAAGGGGTTAATATTCAGAATATATAAGAAAATTAAACAACTGCAAAAACCCTATTAAAAATTGGCAGAAGATCATTAACAGACATTTCTCAAAAGAAAGCATACAAATGGCCAACAGGTGTATGAAGAAATGCTCAACATCACTAATCATCAGGAAAATACAAATCAAAATCACAATGAGATACCATCTCATTCCAGTTAGGATGACTATTGTCAAAACTCTGATTTCTTTATTGAAGTTATTATTCATTTGTGCAAAATTATCTCATAGTT
>NW_016108020.1:112223-124327 GCF_001604975.1 Cebus imitator
ACTGAGATTAACTCAATATATTCTAAAGTGCCAATGACCTTTGGATCTTACCAGACATATTTGCAATAATTTGAAAAGAGTGCTTTTGAACCCAAATGACTTTATTGAAATAAAAAATATTGGGCTATATGGAAGAAGTTATTTGAGGGCAAGTAGACCCCATCATCAGCACTCCCACACTCTTCTTGCTTTTTATAGCTTATTGCCTTCCACCTTTGAATCCACAGTTTCTTTAAAACTACCACATCCCCATAGTGATGGAAAGGGTGCTGATTTTGGAATCTACCACACCTATTCGCAAGATACCAACTCTGCCACTTACCAGCTAGGTGACTATTTTAGTTTCTTGTTGCTGTTGTAACAAATTACAACAAACAGTGTGTTAAAACCAACTTATTATCTTACAGTTCTGAAGGTTAGAAGTCTGAAATGGACCGAGATGGGAGGATTGCTTGTGGCCAGGAGTTCAAGACCAGCCTGGGAAACAGAGTGAAGCTCTCTCTATAAAAAAGTAAAAAAATTAGCTGCATGTGGTGGTACATACTCTATGCCTAGCAACTCAGGAGGCTGAGGTGGGAGAATAACTTGAGTCCTAGAAGTTCAAGATTGCAGTGAGCTATGATTGCACCACTACACCACTGCACTCCAGCCCAGGTGGCAGAGCAAGACACTATCTCTGAAAAAGAAAAGAAAAAAAAAAAAAGGATGTGTATTAGTCTGTTCTTGCATTGCTATAAAGAACTACCTGAGACTGAGTAATTTGTAAAGAAAAGAGGTTCAATTGACTCACAGTTCTGCAGGCTATACAGGAAGCATGGCTGGGGAGGCCTCAGGAAACTTACAATCATGGTGGAAGGCAAAGAGGAAGCAGGCACATCTTACATGATGGAAGCAGGTGAAAAAGAGTGAAGGGGGAAGTGCTACACACTTGTAAACAACAAGATCTCGTGAGAACACACTATCATGAAAATAGCAAGGGGGAAGTCCATCTCCATAATCCAATCACCTTCCATGAGACCCCTCCTCCAACATTGGAGATTACAATTCATAGGTAAGATTTGGGTGGGGACACAAACCATATTCCACCCTTGCCCCTTCCCAAATCTCATGTTCTTCTCATGTTGCAAAATACAATCATCCCTTCTCAACAGTCTCCCAGTATCTGAACTCATTTCAACATTAACTCAAAAGTCCACTGTCCAAATTCTCATCTGAGACGAATCAAGTTCCTTCTACCTAAGAGTCTGTAAAAAAAAAAACAAATAAAAACCAAGGTAGTTAATTCCAAGATACAATGGGGATACAGTCATTGGGTAAATACAGGCTCCATGCAAGTCCAAAACTCAGCAGGCCAGTCACTAAATCTTAAAACTCCAAAATAATCTCCTTTGACTCCATGTCTCATATCTAGGCAACACTGATGCAAATGGGTTCCCAAGGCCTTGGTTAGCTCTGCCCCTATGGCTCTTCAGGGTACAGCCCCCACAGCTGCTTTCACAGGGTGGCATTTAGTGCCTACAGTTTTTTGAGATACACAGTGCAAGCTGTTGGTGAATCTACCATCCTGGGGTCTGAGGATGGTGACTCTCTTCCCATAGTTCGACTAGGCAGTGCCCCACTGGGGACTCTGTGTGGGTGCTCCAACCCCACATTTTCCCTCTGCATTGTCCTAGCAGAGGTTCTCCATGAGAGTTCCACCCCAGCAGCAGACTTCTGCCTGGATGTCCAGGCACTTCCATACATCCTTTGAAATCTAGGCGGAGACTGCCAAGCCTCAACTCTTGCCCTCTATTCATCTGCAGGCATAACACCACATAGAAGCCACCAAGGCTTAGGGCTTGCACCCTCTGAAGCAACAGCCTGAGCTGCACCTTGGCATCTTTTAGCTATGGCTGGAGCTAGAATGACCACAATGCAGGGTGCTATGTCCCAAGTCTGCACAGTGCAGTGAGGTCCTGGGCCTGGCTCACGAAACCATTTTTCTCTCCTAGGCCTCCAGGCCTGTAAGGTCTCTGAAATGTCTTCAAGGCATTTTCCCCATTATCTTGGATATTAACATTCAGCTTCTCCTTACTTATGTAAATTTCTGCAGCTGGCTTGAATTCCTCCTTAGAAAATGGGTTTTTCTTTTCTATCACATGGTCAGGCTGCACACTTTCTAAACTTTTATGCTCTGCCTTGTTGATATTCACTCGGGGTGGCTGGCAAGATATTAACTATTAGGAAAAGCTATAGAGTGTAATCTCTAAACTTTTGGAAGGCCAAAAGTTTTTATTGAGGCAGGTTGAAGGCAGCTGCCTCATTAACATTAGCATAAGAAAGAGAGCCAATCAAAGTCCTTCCAAATTTAAGTCTGCTTACCCCACATCCCTTTGTCTCCACTCCGCTTACTTGTGTTAATTTTGTGCTGGGTGCCCTCTGGGAAGGATGAAAGAGGAATTACCTATTAATGGTATTTACTCTGGGCCCAGGAACCTAAAGCTTTTATCAGTCATAATACCATTCCCTTAACCATGTTAATTATTCACAAGTGTGTTAACTTAGAACCTCTATTGTAACGTCTATGGAATACAAGTGTGGATGAACAGGGAGTCTTGGTCAATTGGTTGCATTTTGCTCTCTGAAAGCAGCCAATGGCCATCCCTACCCCACTTGTATCACTGTAATGGTGTGAGAGTGCATTCATTCATCCATCATTGAGTCAGGGTCTGCAGGCCAGACTTCTGCAAGTGGTGACTGCTTTCTTTTTAAATATGTTCCAGTTTCAGATCATCTCTTTGGTCATGCATATGACCACATGCTGTTAGAAGTAGCCAGGCCAAATTGATATGGTTTGGCTGTGCCCCACCCAAATCTCATCTTGAATTATAATTCCCATAATCCCCACATGTCATGGGAGGGACCCAGTGGGAGGTAATTGAATCATGAGGTGGTTTCCCCCATGCTATTCCCATGATAGTGAGTTCTCATGAGATCTGATGGTTTTATAAGTGTTTGGCATTTTTCCTGCTGGCACTCATTCTTTTTCCTGCTGCCTTGTGAAGAGATGTTTTCCACCATGATTTTAAGTTTCCTAAGGCCACCCTAGCCATGCAAAACTGTGAATCAATTAAACCTCTTTTCTTTATAAATTACCCAGTCTCAGGTATTTATTCATAGCTGCACAAGAATGGACTAATACACATACCTTGAACATTTTGCTGCTTAGAAATTTCTTCTGCCAGATACCCTAAATCATCACTCTCAAGGTTAAAGTTCCACAGATCCCTAGAGCAGGGACACAATGCCACCCAACTCTGCTAAAGCATAGCAAGAGTGACCTTTATTTTAGTTCCCAAGAAGTTCCTCTTATCCATCTGAGACCAACTCAGCCTGAACTTCATTTTCCATATCATTATCAGCAATTTGGTCACAACAATTTAACAAATCTCTAGGAAGTTCCAAACTTTTTCTCATCCTGTCTTCTTCTGAGCCCTCCAAACTATTCCAACTTCTTCCCATTACCCAGCTCCAAAGCTACTTCCACATTTTTAGGTATTTTTATAGCAATGCCCCACTCCTAGATACCAATTTTTTTTATATATATTTGTCCATTCTCACATTGCTATAAAGAACAACCTAAGACTGGGTAATTTGTAAAGAAGAGATATTTAATTGACCCACAGTTCCACAGGCTGTACAGGAAGCATGGTTGGGGAAGCCTCAGGAAACTTACAATTATGGTGGAAGGTGAAGAAAAAGCAAGCATGTCTTACAGGGTTGGAGCATGAGAAAGAGAGTAAAGAGGGAGGTGCTACACACTTTTAAACAACCACATCTTGTGAGAACTCACTGTCATGAGAACAGCAAGGTGGATGTCCGTTCCCATGATCCAATCACCCACCAGGCTCCTCCTCCAATACTGGGGATTACAATTTGGACATAAGATTTGGGTGGGGACACAAATCCAAACCATATCAGAAAGCAAAAGAGCCTTATGTCTGATATGGAGAAAAATTGAATATTCTAGTTGCCTAGATAGAAGATCAAACTAGCCACAACATCCCTTTAAGCCAAAGCCTAATCCACAGCAAGACCCTAACTCACTTCAATTCCATGAAGGCTGAGAAAGGTGAGGAATCTGCGGAAGAAAATTGGAAGCTAGCCAAGGTTGACTATGAGGTTTAAGAGAAGAAGTCATCTCTATAACATAAAAGTGCAAGGTGAGGCAGTAAGCACTGATGGAGAAGCTGCAGCAAGTTATCCAGAAGATCTAGCAAAGATAACTGATGAAAGTGAATACACTAAACAACAGATTTCCAATGTACACAAAACATCCTTCTATTGGAAGAAGATACCATCTAGGCTTTCACAGCTAGAGAGGAGAAGTCAATCCCTGGCAAGCTACAAAAAAAGAGGCTGATTCAATTGTTGGGGGATAAAATGTAGCTGGTGACTTTAAACTGAAGCCAATGCTTGTTTATATTCTGAAATCCTAGGGTTCTTAAGAATTATGCTAAATCTACTCTGTCCTGGCTCTATCAATAGAACTATGAAGCCTGGATGACAGCACATCTGTTTATAGAATGGTTTATTGAATATTTTAAGCCTATTGTTGAGACCTGCTGCTCAGAAAAAAAAGATTCCTTTCAAAATATTATTCTTGACAATGCATGTAGCCATGTAAGAGCTATGGTGGGGAAGTACAAGGAAATTAATGGATTGGTGTGGTATGCAATATACAACAGAAAGTGTGTGGTTCCACTAGCTTTCATGCATGTAAACAACACCATAATGAGTATACAAAATAGTTATATCACCCCAAAAAGCTCCCTGATGTTATCCCTCTGTCACACCCTTCCTTCATATGTAACCTCTGGTAATCACTGATCTGTTTTCTGCCCTTATAGTTTTATCATTTCAAGAATGTCATATAAATAGAATCCCATAATGTGTGTAATGTTTTGAGGCTAACTTATTTAACTCAGCATAATAGTCTTGACATTCATTAAATTTGTTGTGTCTATTAATGGCTCTTTCCTTTTTATTGCTGAGTAGTAATCCATTAAATACATTTACCACCGTTTGTTTAGCCATTCACTCATTGAAAGACATTAGGGTTGTTTCCAGTTTTGGGTGATTATAATTAGAACCCCTATAAACATTTGGGTACAGGTTTATTTCTGAACATAAGTTTTCATTTTTTCAGGGATGTGGTTATTCACTGGGGACGATTTTGCCCCCACCAAGGGATATTTGACAATATCTGGAGACTTGGGGTGGGGGCAGTGCTACTGGCATCTAGTGGGTAAAGGCCAGGGATGCTGCTAAACATTGTACAATCCATGGGTCTGTGTGTTAGTCTGTTCTCACAGTGCTATAAGGAAATATCTGAGACTGGGTAATTTATAAAGGAAAGAGATTTAATTGACAGTTCAACATGGCTGGGGGAGTCCTCAGGAAACTTACAATCATGGTGGAAGGCAAAGGGGAAGCAGGTACATCTTACATGGCAGAAGGCCAAGGGGAAGCAAGACACATTCACAAGGTGGTAGGAAGGAAAAGGACTGCAAGAGGAACTACTTAGCACTTATAAAAACCACCAGATCTTGTGAGAACTCACTATCATTAGAGCAGCATGGGGGTGTGAACCCTGAAAATTTGAGACAGGTCTCAGTTAATTTAGAAAGTTTATTTTGCCCAGGTTGAGGACACACCTGTGACACAGCCTCAGAAAGTCCTGACGACATGTGCCCAAGGTGATCAGGGCACAGCTTAGTTTTATACATTTCAGGAGAAATGAGACATCAATCAATATACATAAGAAGTACATTGGTTCAGTCTGGAAAGGCAGGACAACTTAAAGCAAAGGCAGAAAGACTTGAAGAGGGGAGGGAGATTCCAGGTGACAGATAGGTGAGACACAAATGGTTACGTTCTTTTGAGTTTCTGATTAGCTTTCCAAAGAAGGCAAATCAGATATCAGACATGGATGCAGTGAGCAGAGGAGTGACTTTGAATAGAATGGGAGGCAGTTTTCCTCTAAGCATTTTTTAGCTTGAGTTTTCCTTAGTGATCCTGGGGGCCCAAGATATTTTTCTTTCACAGAGGAAACTGCCCCATGATTCAATTGCCTCCAGCTGGTCTCTCCCCTGGGGGTGGGGGGCCGCAGGGAAGGAGATTATAAGGACTATGGGGATTACAATTCAAGATAAGATTTTCGGTGGGGACACAGCCAAACCGTATCAGTCTGCCTCCCACAAAAATGAATTAGCGAGCCTGAGATGTCAGTAGTGCCAAGATTGAGAAACCCTGGGTATACCCAGGAGTACAATTGCTAGATCATATGGAAAGCNACAAATTGTTCTTCAGGGTGGCTGTACCATTTATATTTCCACCAGTGCTATAGAAGAGTTCCAGTTGCTTCACATCTTTACCAGCAGACTAAGATGTTTTAAATAGATGTGTAGCAGTATCTTGTTTGTGTCACTTTTTAAGAGTGAGGAAATATCCCCAGAAACCCAAGAAGAATCCACCTGGTGTCTTATTGGTCAGAATCACATCATATACCTATTCCTAAACCAATCACGAGCAAGGAGAATGAAATTATTATTTACCATCTAGAGGGCACGCTGTTTGGGGCTTCAATATATATATATAATCTAATTTCTTTATGCCTTCCCTTTATTTTCTCATGAGATAAAACAAAAAGGTACTACCTACAAGAAATCCATACCTTGACCCTGTTCTTGAAAGACCATGCAGTGACACCTTCATTGTCAGTGGATTCAACAGGGGAGAAGAAAAGAAGAAGCCATTTCCCACACCCATTTCTGTTTCCAGGAGGAGTTATCACAGTACCATAAACAAATCAATACTGAATCTGCCATTTTCCCTTCTTCTTCCTACCTCCAGTTATTTCTCCAGTAGGGCAAACTGGGAAATTAGATGGCCTCATCTCAGACCCAGGAGAGGAAGGAGGGGGTTGTGTACTGATTTAAGAAAAGCATCTGACAAAAATAGAATTCCTTTTATTATTTTAGGAAGATGAAAGAGTGCATACAAATAAATGTTTCTTTTTTGTGGCATCACACTTCATTGCTTTATAGACTATGCTTGGTTGGAAGAATGTGTAATTCTGAGAGTGTCCAGTTCAGCATTCTGGTATATTCACCTACAAAAATAGCACTCACTGGTAATGTGAATTTATTTCATAAGATACTTACAAAACGAGCTAAAGTATGGCTTTCACTTTACCTTTCTTGATAACTTAATTGGGAGAATTAAGCACAAATGGTTTCTGGAAGGAAATTCATAAAGAAGCCATCTCTGAGTGGCAAAGAAGGGAAGGATAATTTACTGGTAAGCTTCTAAAGAACTTTTTATGAAGGAAAGTCTGATAGGGAATAGTATTCCCAGAAAAATTAATGAAAAGACAGTTTGAGGAGTGGTATCACTTAGTATGACTGTAAGTTTAAAAAATATTTTTTGTGGTTTTCTAAATTGTCTCAGCCAAAACAAGTATTTTTTTTTAAAGCATAGGCCTCAAAGCATATCTAGAGGGTTCAGAAAAGCTGGCTGTGCCATGAGCAAGAGAGATACAGGATACCAAAGAAAAGAAGGCAGTAGCCTAACCCACCAGCAGACAGTACATTGGATCAATAGAAGCCACATGGGAGCTTGACGAATGGGGCATGCCATAACAGCTCTGCTCCTCACTGGCTGGGTGACATTGTGCCACTTACTCATTCCATGCCTCAGTTTCTTCATCTAAAAACTGAGACAATGATAATATTTACCACATAGAGTTGTTTGTTACCTGGGCAAATACATATAAAGCACTTGTTACAATATCCGGCACATGATATATGTGCTATAATTTTCACTATTAGCTATTATATTTATTAGAAAAAGAGAGGATACACAGTATGAGAGTGTTAAAAAACTAAAAAGAGAGTCACCCTCCCACCCCTAATGAAAACATTGCACCAAACCTCATGGATCCTGGTAGAGAATGCCTCCTTATCCACAAACAAAAGACCTTGTCTGGGGGTAGCTCACCTCTTCCCCATTATGAAGTTATTGCACAACATATGATTCCACCTTTACCTCTTTCTTTGAACTAAGCCTTTACTAGAACCTTGTGGTTCCAGAACTTGAAAGTGGGCCAGGCATGGTGGCTTATGCCTGTAATCCCAAAATTTTGGGAGGCCAAGGCGGGTGGGTCACCTGAGGTCAGTTCAAGACCAGCCTGGCCGACATGGTGAAACCACATCTCTACTAAAAAACAAACAGACAAACAAAAGAAAAACCCCACAAAAATTAGCTGGGTGTGGTGGCAGGTGCCTGTAATGCCAGCTACTTGGGAGCCTGAGGCAGGAGAACTGCTAACCCAGGAGGCGGAGGTTGCAGTGAGCCGAGATCATGCCACGGCACTCCAGCCTGGGAGACAGAGTGAGATTCCAGCTAAACAATAAAATTCGAGCATCACCGAGCTATCACAAGAAGGTGAGTCCCCAAGTTTTTGGAGTGTGACATACCTGGTAGAAGGCAATTTTGGCCCCTGATACGCTAGTGGTATGTGAAGGTTAAACTATCAAAACCTGGCTAGAAATTTCTCAGTTCTGCCAAGGGCTGGCCCTGTAACTGGGTTTTTATGTGTTTCTTCTTCCCTCTATCTAGTAGTTGTCTCAAATCAGTTGTTGATTGCATGGCAGTTTAAGGATTCAGTCTCCTCGCAAGCTTCTCTTGGGCATCATTTTAGGGGAAAAAACAAATTCTGTACCTTAAACCAAATTAAATGCAGGACAAAAATGGAAAATCTCTTCAGATAGGCTGCCAAGTTTGTGGTAAAATTAAAGGGTCAGAGGGGAAGGAAGTGTGGTGAGAAAGCCTGGTCACAAGACTTGAACAAAGCTGGAACCTAGATGTAGAAGCAGCACACTGGTTTCAGGAAGGAAAGAGAGGAAGACAGGCCTCTGTCTACCAGTCAACTGTGCAATTCTAGGTACATTTGCTGGAACTGCTTCCAAAACAGGGCCAGAACCAGCTGAGCAACCCTAAAAGCTTCCAGGGAGCAAGAAATCTGGAGGAATTTGTGAGGGCAGGAGGTAAAATCTCATTAGAAACTTGTTTGCTTTTGTAACACATGCCAAGCAGGATTTTGACACTTGTGAAGAACCTCCCCAGAGCCTGGAGAAGATGATGAAATCTGAAAAGGAAGAGAATGCTTTTTGCTTTTGACTACATGTCCTAAGAGGTGTCTGTAAAAATATGTAAAGCAATCATCTTGATTGCTGATTGACATGTGACAACAACCATCATGAAATTTTGAAGATTACTGAGAGAAGGTCCTTATTTTAGAAAAAAATCTGACCATAGAAGGAGGAACAATGGGAACGTGTACCAATTGTACTGCATTAGTCAGGGTTCCCTAGAAGGACAGAATAAAACTCCCATATATATATATGTTATAGAGAGTAAAAAGTTCCTCTTCAAAGTTTCAGTTCTTGTTAAAGAATAATAATAATAAATGTTAGACATGTTAGTTTCTTTTAAAGACTAACTTTCTTCAAAGCCTTTTTGCTTCTTGCTAATAACTCTTTGTTAAGCCCTATCCTGTGTAGTTATTAGATATAAGGGAATAAGTACATTCTATGTTCTTGTACTTTAACCAAGATATTTGTGCTAGACAGGCTCACAGGCACGTAGTACATTCTGTCCTCATACTTTAACCAAGATATGTATGTTATTTTGCAAGCAAATTCCTCTCCCTTCCTTATTTGGACTTCCTCTTTTCCTTTGTTCTCCATTGCCTTTACCTATTTAGAAAATTTTAAGTTGTTAGCCAATCAGGTTCAATTGTGAGATCTGGTTCCAACCAACTGAGATCACACACAGCAGTAAGGACCCAATGTGTAAGGAATAAATATGCCTGCCCTTCCTTTGTTCAGTGTACTCTTGTGGCAAGATGGTTAATGAGCAGTACCCTTTCAGTAGAAAGTAAACTTGCCTTGCTAAGAAGACTTTTTGTCTGAATGCTAATTTTTCCATGTGGTGCCTAGGAACAAGAATTCTGTTTCTAACACACACACACACACACACACACACACACACACACACACACACACACACGGGAGTTTATTAACTTACACGATCACAAGGTCCCACAATAGGCTGTCTACAAGCTTGAGGATCAAGGTTAGCCAGTCCAAGTCTCAAAACTGAAGAACTTGGAGTCTGATATTTGAGGGCGGGAAGCATCCAGCATGGGAGAAAGATGTAGGCTGGGAGGCTAGGCCAGTCTCACCTTTTAATGTTTTTCTGCCTGCTTTATATTTGATGGCAGCTGATTAGATTGTGCCCACCAGATTAAGGGTGGCTCTGCCTTCCCCAGCCCACTGACTCAAATGTTAATCTCCTTTGGCAACATCCTCACAGACACACCCATGATCAACACTTTGCCTCCTTCAATCTAATCAAATTGACACTCAGTATTAACCACCACATGTACCAAGAGCTTCTCACAGGTATATTGTTTTCCTTGACCCTTGATTGCATCCCAGCAATACACAGAATATTATGAGAAGAAGTCCTTGGTTTCTCAAAATGGTACCAAGAAATAGATAGCATTGTTAGAGACTGAGGGATCAAGAAAAAATAAATTTTTCTTCAAAGTAACTCACTTCAGAAATTCCACCATAGACAATGGCATTACATAGAGGTAGATAAGCATTTATTTTAATATTGCCCAATAAGCCTCTAATCCCTGATGCTTATACTTTTCCACCCATACCAAGCAGCTTAAGCATTTCTTAAGAGTTTGAGATCCCCATATACATCTCAATATGGGTGTTGTTATAACTATTGTGCAAAATCTGCTATGCAAGTTATTACAGTGCTTTAAAAATGTACTTCCCTGCTCAGTGTAATAAACTCTCTAAGACAGCATATACATTTGTCCACAGATGGCAAATGCTAAAGGAGAAATGGGGTTTTGCCATGTTGGTCAGACTGGTCTCGAACTCCTGACTTCAGGTGATCCACCCACCTCTGCCTCCCAAAGTGCTGGGATTACAGGTGTAAGCACTGTGCCTGGCCTATAGGGTTAATTTTCATTCTGGCCACTGCAGTGGTTCTTGACTGGGTTTCACCACACCTCAGATGTGCCAGGAGCAGGCAGTTAGAAGGAGCAGGTAGAATTCTAGACAGAACTCTGGGCTCATATTATCCACAGTCTATGCAGTAGCCTTTGGGGAACAGGCATCAAGGTCTGTGTTTGTACCACCTCTGCTGAGGTGGTAAGGGCACATGATTTGAGGTCAGAAGGCTTGGGTATGAATTTCAATCATACATACCTTCTTGGTACCTGGATTCTTGTCCGGTGTCCAAGAAGAATCAGGTCCCATGGACTTAAAGAATGGTGAATGTGGAGACTTCATTAAGCGGTGTAAGTGGCCCTCAGCAGAAGGGGAGCTGAAAGTGGGATGGTGCAAGAAGAAGGCCAGGCTTCAGGAAAGCTATTTGTCCACAGATGGCAACTGCTAAAAGATCATTATTTGTAACATACATGCTCTGGGACTCCAGAGGTCACAAGCAACTGCTAGATACTGCTGGAAGCTGGTACAGGGTTCGTTCCTGCCAGCATCTAAAGGCACTCAACCTTGCTCCTGTACCCACTCAGCTGTGTCCTCCCCCTCTCTCAAGGGGTTTGAGCTCAGTTTGAGCAAGATGAGTACCTCCCAACACCCCTGCAAGTCACTCAAGGGGGTCAGGGAACTCTACTGTCCTCCAGTCTCACTACTTCTCTGGGCCTCCTTTTCTCTTTTGTAAAACTTCATGGAGAATCATATGACAAGACTGAAAATTGTCAATGCTAAGCTACTCTGAAGTACTTTTTCTGCACATCAAGTTCCATTAGACTCCTTAGACTACAGCATGGACCCTGGGTCACCTCTCTCATTTCCTCCATTCCCACAGTTTGACAGTTCAAATAGTAGCACTGTCAAAAAACTGCCAAGGGTGAAAATAGAAGCCTCCATTCCTTCCACTTCCACAGAGAAAACCTAGAATTTTTTTTTTTAAATAAGCTGTTTACAGTTTAATTTATAGCAAGCTTTTTTTTT
>NW_016108020.1:125009-128381 GCF_001604975.1 Cebus imitator
CCTCGGCCTCCCAAAGTGCTGGGATTACAGGCTTGAGCCACCGCGCCCGGCCCCATTCCACATTTTGAGCTTTCCACAGACTCTTAGTCTCTGCCCCGTCTGCAAGTTCAGCAATGCCTTTGAAGGATGCTGTTAAAAGCAATGGGGTCATCAGCCTTGGAAAGAAACTCAGAAGTTCTCCTTAGGTATGATAACCCTTGTAAGTATGACAGGATTAGGGTTCTGATCTCAGAGTTAAGTTTATCTCCTGCTGGAAAAGTGTTTGATTTGGCTGCTGACAAATCTGTGCGCTCTGTATTATGTAGACTCCAGTGAAACAGTGAGGTCAGACTGCTATTTCCTGATGGGCCAGCCCTGCTCTTCAGAAGCCAGTTGTGAAGGTTTCAGTGTCGAGGGGAAAATTAAGCTTGAGGGGTGTGTGTGTGTGTGTCCCTCTGCTTAAGCTCTGGTGACCTTGGGAGGGTTTTGAGCTGATTCTTTTCTGTAGTGATATACAAGGTAGGGACTGACCTGATAACTGAGGGTTGGCGTGAGTTCCAACATCCTCAGCAATTATTTGATGCAAGGGCAAACTGAGGAGGAGGCCATGGGAATTGTTAGAAATCAAGGTTGGGCCAGGCATGGTGGCTCATGCGTGCAGTCCCAACACTCTGGGAGGCCAAGGCAGGCAGATCACTTGAAGCCAGGAGTTCGA
The DNA here is from genome assembly GCF_001604975.1 of Cebus imitator. Taxonomy (NCBI): domain Eukaryota; kingdom Metazoa; phylum Chordata; class Mammalia; order Primates; family Cebidae; genus Cebus; species Cebus imitator. The sequence goes on from NW_016108020.1 coordinate 125,704, forward strand.
GACCAGCCTGGCCAACACAGTGAAAATCTGTTTATACTAAAAATATTACTTTTTTTTTTTTTAAGACAGAGTTTTGCTCTTGTTGTCCACACTGGAGTGCAATGGCATGATCTCGGCTGACCACAACCATTGCCTCCTGGGTTTAAGCAATTCTCCTGCCTCAGCCTCCTGAGTAGCTGGCACTACAGGCATGTGCCACCATACCTGGCTAATTTTTGTATTTTTAGTAGAGTCAGAGTTTCTCCATGTTGGTCAAGCTGATCTCGAACTCAGGGGATCAGCCCACTTTGGCCTCCCAAAGTGCTGAGATTACAGGCATGAGCCACCGTGCCCGGCCTAAAAATATTATTATTATTATTACTTTTGAGACGTAGTCTTGCTCTGTCGCCAGGCTGTAGCACAGTGGCTCAGACTCGGCTCACTGCAACCCTTGCCTCCTGGGTTCAAGCGATTCTTTTGCCTCAGCCTCCTGAGTAGCTGGGACTACAGGCACGTGCCAAATTCCAGGCTAATTTTTGTATTTTTAGTAGAGACAGGGTTTCACCATGTTGGCCAGGTTGGTCTCGATCTCTTGACCTCGTGATCCACCCACCTCAGCCTCCCAAGTGCTGGGATTACAGGTGTCAGTCACTGCGCCTGGCCTAAAAATATTATTTTTAATGGCAAAAGCCACAATTACTTTTGCACCAACCTAATACAAATATTAGCTGGGCATGGTGGCGCATGCCTGTAACCCCAGCTACTAGCTGAGGCATGAAAATTGCTTGAACCTGGGAACTGGAGGTTGCCGTGAATGATGATCACACCATGGCACTCCAGCCTAGACGACAGAGCGAGACTGTCAAAAAGTAAAAGGAAAAGGGAAAGGGAAAGGAAAGGAAAAAGGAAAGGAAAGGAGGGAAGGAGGGAAGGAGGGGAGGAGGGGAGGAGGGGAGGGGGGGAGGGGGGGGGAGGGGAGGGAACAAATCAAGGCCAAACCTTCTGGGTTGGGCCCAGCAATTCACAGTTTAACAGGGCTTCCAGGTGATTCAGATTCATCCTATTGTTTGAGAACTACTGGGTTAAGAGCTTTAGTTTTTAACTCTGGCTGCTTACCCAGGTTGTTTGTTTTAAAATAGAGTTTCTGGGATGGGGCCCAGGATCCCCAGATAATTCTGATGTTCAGGCAGGATTGAGAACCACAGACACATTCTATCCTTAGAGGCAAATTACTTGGGATTATGCTGAGTTTTTGTCATGGGCCTTTCATTGCCTTATTGGAATAATAGGTTGAAGTTTTAGAATTATATGAAGTTCCCTGGTCCAGGGCCTGTCTCTGATGGAATTAAGGCCTAGCTAGAGAGTGATGTCTGTGCTTCTTGGTAAAGAAGCTAGGGTCTGTCTGGTTATTGGTCCCCCATCTCTCTCCTCCCTTAAAATCTAGAAGAAGGCTGGGCAGCATGGCTCATGCCTGTAATCCCAGCACTTTGGGAGGCCCAGGTGGGTGGATCGTTTGTGGTCAGGAGTTCAAGATCAGCCTGGTCAACATGGTGATACCCTTTCTCTACTAAAATTACAAAAATTAACCGGTCATGGTTGAGCACATCTGTCATCCCAGCTACTCTGAAGGCTGAGGCAGGAGAATGGCTTGAACCTGGGAGATGGAGGTTGCAGTGAGCTGAGATCACACCGCTGCACTCCAGCCTGGGCAACAAAGCGAGACTCCATCTCAAAATAATAAAAATAAATAAATAAATAAAAATCTAGAAGAAGCAGTTGGCCTTCCTTGTAGAGAGGCGTGGAAGAAGAGCTTCTGCAGAAGGAGTGAATGGGGGATGATGGTTGCCAAAATATAGTTATATTAGCCCCTGAACCTTCTCTGATTCAAACCAGGCATCTCTAGTTATTTTAGTTGTTTCATCTTATCCCAATTATGCCCAACTCCATTAGGCACGAGGTCTATGACTTTAGGCTAGGCACTTCTTTTGCTTTCATTTCTGCATTTTAGAAGCAGGACCAATGCCTGTGATTACTCAAAATGTTAAAAGGGGACAGGCAGGGATGAGGGAAGGATCAATAAAGAGAGACTACACACATTTGTCAGTGTTTAAGATACACAAGACAGTAAAACGGTCTCCATTACGCAGTGAGTGTGTGTGTGTGTGTGTGTGTGTGTGTGTGTGTGTGTGTGTTGCAAGGGGGTCTCAACTCTTTATCATACTTGTTTTAAAAATGATTTAAAAGTGTTTTTCAGGGGCAAAATTTAGTTCATTCATTTAAATATTGAATTCTGGAGCAGCAGTGAGATAATACAAATTTCTGTTTTCAGTTAAGCCAATCTGTTATTTCACATCTCCTTCTCTTGACTTCCTGTCATAATAACAGTATGCTATTGACACTGAGTAATGTTCATATACATTTGGGAGAAAGTATGTTGAATACAGGTAAATGTGGTAACATCAATTGCAGGACTATGTGGTAGACATTTACATTACTTATCTCACCATACTTAATACTTACAAAAATCTTGTGAGATTCTTATTGTCTTTTACAGATAAGACTGAGCTTTATGTGATCTGACTTCCCCAGGAAGACACCATGTCAGGCAGAACCAGGATTTAAACCTGGATATGCCTGATTTGATGGAGCTGCTCTTCTTCTTCTCCTTCTCCTTCTCCTTTTCTCTCTCTCTCTCTCTT
>NW_016108020.1:128391-129762 GCF_001604975.1 Cebus imitator
TTTTGAGATAGTCTCACTCTGTTGCCCAGGCTGGAGTACAGTAGTGTGATCTTGGCTCACTGCAGCCTTCACCTCCCATGTTCAAGTGATTCTCTTGCCTCGGACTCCCAAGTAGCTGGGAATACAAGCACGTGCCACTACACCCAGCTGATTTTTGTATTTATAGTAGAGACAGAGTTTCATCATGTTTGCCAGAGTAGTCTGGAACTCCTCACCTCAGGTGATCTCCCCACCTCGGCCTCCCAAAGTGCTGGGATTATAGGTAAGAGCCACTATGCCTGGCCTCCTCCTCCTCCTCTTCTTCTTTAAATCTCGCTCTGTCACCCAGGCTAAAGTGCAATGTGCAACCTCTGCCTCCTGGCTTCAATTCTCCTGCCACAGGCTTACGCCCAGCTAATTTTTGTATTTTTAGTGGAGACGGAGTTTCGCCATGTTGGCCAGGTTGGTCTCGAGCTCCCAACCTCAGATGATACATCCACCTCGGCCTCCCAAAGTGCTGGGATTACAGGTGTGAGCCACCATCCCCAGCCCTTTTCTTCTTATACAATCACCAGAGTTGTTGTCATTTCCCTGACCCTTACATTAACGCTGTCAATTATGAAAGCCAGGATTTGCTCCAGATGACTCACTGAAGCTAAGACTGGAATCTAGTTTTCTTGACCATCTGCCAAACCACAAAGTACATCTTAGCTGAAAAGATAAGGGAGTATCTTCTTGCTGCAGCAACACTGACACTGACAAGAAAACAAGAAAGAGGTTAGCATGTCTCCCCTTCTCCTTGGGTTCTGAAATAGGGCCCTGACATTTCAGATAGGCAAAAGAAGTTCCTTGCAAAGCTGTTCAAATAGCAAGAATGATATGGGTTCACATTATCAGGGACAATAGGTATTGGAGTTGAGAATTCAGCTTTCCTTTGGGCTATACTTTGGTCCAGGTTTTTTAAAGGTTCAGCTTTGGATTTCAAAATATAAGTGAATAAAGTTAAGAATGCAGAAAAGAAGCAATCATAAATATATTTCTTTATTTGAAAAGCTTTTACATAGTTCTTACTTTGTGCTAGGTGCTGTTCTAAATATTTTACCTATATTAACTCATTTAATCTTCATAACACTGTTATGCAGTGGGTACAATTATTATCCCCATTTTACAGATGAAGATATTGAGGCTCTGAGAGGTGAAATGTTTACCTGTGGCTACAAAGTCAATAAGTGGCAGAGTCCAGAGTGAAATCTTGGCAGTCTAGCTCCAGACCCCATACTTTCAGTCATAATACTGTGCTGCTTCTTGAGGCTACAAGCAGAATTCTAAAACCATAGACTCAGAGTTGGAAAGGCAATTAATGGACTTTTAGTACAACATTGCAATCAATAG
>NW_016108020.1:130318-132226 GCF_001604975.1 Cebus imitator
TACAGGCACGCGCCACCACGCCCAGCTAATTTTTTTTTTTTTGTATTTTTAGTAGAGACGGGGTTTCACCACGTTGACCAGGATGGTCTCGATCTCTTGACCTCGTGATCCACCCGCCTCGGCCTCCCAAAGTGCTGGGATTACACGCTTGAACCACCGCGCCCTTTCTATGCCCTTCTTGCCTTGCTTGAAAATTTTCAGTGTCAGGAGCTTGGTTGATATCTCAAAAGTAGATCATTCCAATATGGACTGTGTCTGATTGCTAAATTTATCTTAACAATAAACTGGGGAAGCTGGGGAAGAAAATCTTCTCAGTTCCCGTTTGCTAAACTTGTTCAAACCACTTTATTTGGTATAGACAAAGAAGAGGATATACCCTGTACCTTACAGACTCTTAAGAGAAATAAACATTCATACAGTGGCTACTATACATAGCAGAATGTGCTACATGCTATAATGTGAATACAGTCATGCATTGCTTAACAATGAGGATATGTTATGAAAATGCATTATTATGTGATTTTGTCCTTGTGTGAACATTATGAAGTGTACTTATACAAACCTAGATGGTATGGCCTGCCACACACCTAGCCTATATAGCATAGCCTTTACAGCATGTTACTGTACTGAATACTGTCGACAATTGGAACACAATTATCAGTATTTGTGTATCTAAACATATCTTAAATATAGAAAATGTACAGTAAAAATATAGTATAGAAAAAAAAATGGTACACCTGTATAGGGCACTTACCATGAATGGAACTTGCAGGACTGGAAGTTGATCTGGCTGAGTCAGCGAGTGGTGAGTGAATGTGAAGGTCTGGGACATTAGTGTACATTACTGTAGACTTTATACATACTGTACATTTCGGCTTTGCTAAATTTATTTTTAAAATTTTCTTTCTTCAATAATAAATGAGGCTGGGTGTGGTAGCTTGTTCCTGGACCAAACTGAGGGTTGGGCTTATTCTCATGGCCTAATAACGAGATGCCGATGAACTGGGAAAGGAGGGAGTTTTTATTTCTGTAACTGGTTACAGGGAGAAGGCCCAGAAAACATTGCCAGACCAACTCAAAATCATGAAGTTTTCCAGAGTTTACCTTCTAAGCTGTATGTCTACATGTAAGTGTGCCTTTATCTAAAGACATAAGTGATTAACTTCTTTTAATATATAACTAAGGTCTGAGTCCTGAAGACCTTCCTTTGGAACCTCAGTAAATTTAATCTAAATGGGTCCAGGTGCTGGAGTGATTACCCTTATCTTGTCTCCTGCTGAATCACAGAGATTTGGGGAGTTCCTTCAGACCCCCAATAAACTTGTTTGTGGAGTTCTGGGGAGTTTCTTCAGACCCCCCAATAAAAACTTGTTTAATCCTAAGTGGGTTCTGCGAAAAATTCCTTCATTATTTTGTCATGCTTCAAGGCCCAGGAGGGCCTAGGCAGAACTCTTGGTGCTTTTGCTACATCCCAACCTTTGTTGTTGTTGTTTTTACATACCTCAGTTTTTATTAGCAGTAAGATGCAATGATAATCAGTATTGTAGGAGATTAAAGGGGGAAAATTCTCCAGGCTCCTGATGACTTTGATTCTGTGCTTTTTCTTCTAACAAGTCCCTCATTTTAGATCTGCTTTTGGCCTATGTCCCTAACTTCATCTGGAAGTATCCTTTGTCCTTTGTCCCCTTCATTCCATCCATACTGTCTTTTATTCTTCCAACATGCCAGCCTCATTTCTTTCTTCAGACCTTTATACTTACTGTTTACATGCTGGGATATTTTTTCTCCCAGATGTTTATGTGGCTCTTTGTCATTCAGGTTTCACCATATATGACACCTCTTCTGAGAGGTCTTGCCCTGGTTAACCAATTAAAATAAGCCACATGCAATTCTATCACATCTTTTTTT
>NW_016108020.1:132582-140975 GCF_001604975.1 Cebus imitator
AGCCTTGACCTCCCAGACAATTTTCTGATCCAGCTCTCAAATCTGTGATTGTGAGGGACTCCCTGTGAGAAATTTTGCAAATGCCTCCTGTGTAGCTGGGACCACAGGTATTCACCACCATATCCGGGTATTTATTTATTTATTTATGTAGGAATGGGGGTCTCACTTTGTTGCTTAGGCTGGTCTTGAACTCCTGAGCTCAAGGGATTTTAAGTGATTCTCGTCTTGGTCTCCCAAAGTGCTAGAGTTACATGGGTGAGGCACTGTGCCCGGCGTCCTATCATATTTTTAAACTTTTCCTGCATGGCATTTATTGCTAGCTTTAAAAAGTCTTTGTTGGCCGGGTGCGGTGGCTCACGCCTGTAATCTCAACAATTAGGGAGGCCGAGGCGGGTGGATCACGAGGTAGGGAGTTCAACACCAGCCTGGCCAACATGGTGAAACCTCGTCTCTACCAAAAATACAAAAATTAGCTGGACATCTCAGCACATGCCTGTAATCCCAGCCACTTGGGAGGCTGAAGCAGGAGAATTGCTTGAACCAGGACCCGGGAGATGGACATTGCAGTGAGCCAAGATTGTGCCATTGCACTCCAGTGTGGGCTACAGAGCGAGACTCTGTCTAAAAAAAAAAAAAAGTCTTTGTTTAGAGTTTGTCCCCACCCCCGCCCCTAGAATGTAAATGTGATGGCCGGAGCCATCTTCTCTGTCTTTCATACTCCTGAATTCCTAGTGTCTGTAACAGTGTTTGGCACATCACAGGCACTCAGTAGATACCAAGGAAGGCAATGGGTATGGAATTAGGGGGTCTTAGATCTGGTCCTGGCATCGTTCCTAAGTCACTGTTTGTTTGTGATCAAGATCTTTTCCTCTTTGGGACATGCCTTTTTCATCTATAAACTAGATGATTGAGGTGGATCTCTCTAAACTCCCTTGTAGCTTCAGTATAACTTCTTTAAGCCATGGAGGAGTCTTTGATATTTGCAGCAAAAGAATCCCTCTATGCCTTTCTTTCAAACCATGCTTGGGGTGGGGGGACTTTTCTTGTCCAAAGGCAGTGCAAGGCTAGCATTAGCACTGGACAGTGAAGCCCTTGAACAACCCCCCAATGGCAACTGTTGCCCAAGTGTCCAGTATCTGGCCTGTTCCTTGGCTTGTTTTGTGGCTTCTTCCAGAGCCAATCTTGCTGCTTCCTCTTCCTTTTGCCTCCTCTCCTCTGCCTCCAGCCGAGCCTTCTCTTCCGCTTCCTGTTTCCTCCGCTAGTACTCCAGTCGTTCCTCTTCAGCCATTTCCATCAGGCATTTTTGTTCTTCTGCTAACTGCATTTCCAATTCCTTTACATCCCAGCCTTTGTATAAGGGCACGGGCTCTTTCAGCTTTTAACATTTAACTTAACCACTCAGTCAGTGCTGAAACAGTTGTTAAGGAGGCCTGTGTTAGTGAGACCTGGCCTGCCACAGGCTCACACTTGTAATTCCAGCAATTAGGGAGGCCAAAGTGTGAGGATCGCTAGAAGTCAAGAGTTCGAGATCAGCCTGGACACATAGCAAGACCCTGTCTCTACAAACAAAATGTTTTAAATAGCTGAGTGCCTGTAGTCCCAGCCACTTGGGGGCTGAAGTGGGAGGATTGTTTGAGCCCAGGAGTTTGAGGTTACTGTGAGCTAATCATGCCATTGCACTCCAGCCTGGGCAACAAAGTAAATCTCTTTCAAATAATAATAATTATAAATTGTTTACTTTATAAACTTTTATTTTTTTTTCACTTTTGACTCTTTTGTAGTAACAGCTTAAAACACAAACACCTTGTACAGCTCTACAAAATATTTAATATTTTCTTTCTTTCTTTTTTTGAGACAGAATCTCGCTGTGTCACCCAGGCTGGAGTGCAGTGGTGCAATTTTGGCTCACCGCAACCTCTGACTCCTGGCTTCAAGCAATTCTCCTGCCTCATCCTCTCAAGTAGCTGGGACTGTAGGTGCCCGCCACCACACCTAGCTAATTTTTATATTTTTAGTAGAGATGGGGTTTCACTATGTTGACCAGGCTGTTCTTGAACTCCTGACCTTGTGATCTGCTTGCCTCAGCCTCCCAAAGTGCTGGGATTATAGGCATGAGCCACTGCACCCAGCAATATTTTCTTTCTATATATTTTTATTCTATAAGTGTTTTTTTTCTATTTTAAAATATTTTATTTTATTTACTTTTTAAACTTCTTTGTTAAAACCAAAGACACAAGACTGAGGCAGCTGGATCACTTGAGGTCAGGAGTTCGAGACCAGCCTGGCCAACATAGTGAAACCCTGTCTGTACTAAAAAAAAAAAAAAACAAAAAAAACAAAAATTAGCCAGGCATGGTGGTGGGCACCTGTAACCCCAGCTACTCAGTAAGCTGAGGCAGGAGAATCACTTGAACCCGGGAGGCAGAGGTTGCAGTGAGCCAAGATCAGGCCACTGCACTCCAGCCTGGATGACAGAGTAAGGCTCCGTCTCAAAACAAACAACAACTAAAAACCAAAGACACAAATACACACATTAGCCTTGGTCTACACAGGGTCAGGATCATCAATGTCACTGTCTTCCACCTTCACATCTTGTCCCACTGGAAGATCTTCGGGTGCCAAATAACATGCATGGACCTGTCACCTACTATGATAAAAATGCCTTCTTCTGGAATACCTGCTGGAGTACCTGACTATGACTGTTTTACAGTTAATTTTTTTTATATATATAAGTAGAAGGAGTACACTTTAAAATAATGACAGAAAGTACAGTACAGTAAATACATGAACCAGTAATATAGTTGTTTATCATTATCAAGTATTATGTACTGTATATAATGGTATATGCTGTATGACTGGCAGCACATTAGGTTTGTTTACTTCAGCATCATCACAAACACATGAGTCAGAACGCATTGTGCTATGATGTTATGACAGCTATGACATCACTAGGTGACTGGAATTTTTCAGCTTCATTATTATCTTATGGGACCACCATAATATATGTGGTCTGTTGTTGACTGAATGGTGTTACGCGGTGCATGACTGTACAAAGGTGAGCTGCAGGAGTACAGAAGAAAGTGAAACTAATTCCAGCAAAGGTGGTTTAGGTAAGGTATCCTAAAGACAGTAATAGCTATATCTTGAAGCTTGGATAAGATTTCAATAAGCACAGCTGAAGCAGAAAGGCAGAAATGAAACATCAAATAAGCACAGAGGTACTCTCTTTCTATGGCCGCCCTTTGGCTAGCTGAAGACCACCAACAGCAGGCTCTGGTCTGCCTTTCTCGTGTCCCCTTAGCTGGTTTGCTTTTCATATAGTGATTTAGAGTATGGGCTCTGCGTTTGGATCCCAGTTCGGCCACTCATTACCAGGGCCGCGTTATAACTTTTGTAGACCCTACGCACTTTTACCTTTGTGAGTCCCTTCCTTCTTTAAAAACAAAAACAAAAACAAACTGGCCAGGCACAGTGACTCATGCCTGTAATTCCAGCACTTTGGGAGGCCGAGGTGGGAGGATATTTTGAATTTAGGAGTTTGAGACCAGCCTGGACAACATGGAGAGACCGCATCTCTACAAAAATAAAAATTAAATGATTAAGCCAGGCGATAATCCCAGCACTTTGGGAGGCTGAGGTGGATGGATCATCTGAGACCAGCCTGACCAAAATGGTGAAACTCCGTCTTTGCTAAAAATACAAAACATTAGCCAGGCATAGTGGTGGATGCCTATAATCTCAGCTGCTTGGGAGACTGAGGCAGGAGAATCGATTGAATCCGGGAGGTGGAGGTTGCAGTGAGTTGAGATCATGGCATTGTACCATCCTGGGCATCAAGAGCAAAACTCCATCTCAAAAATAAATACAATTAAATTAAATAAAATAGCTGGGCCCAGTTGTGTGGGCCAATAGTCCTAGCTATTCAGGAGGCTGAGACAGGAAGATTGCTTGAGCCCAAGAAGTTTGAGGCTGCAGTCAGCTATGATGGAGTCACTGGACTCCAGCCTACTAAACCCCATCTCTATTAAAAATATAAAAATTAGCCGGGCGTGGTGGTGTGTGCCTGTAATCCCAGCTACTCGGGAGGCTGAGGCAAGAGAATCACTTGAACCTGGGAGGCGAAGGTTGTAGTGAGCCCAGATCACACCACTGCACTCCAGCCTAGGAGCCAAAGCAAGACTCCTAAAAATAAATAAAGAGTGAAAAGAGGGTAATAATAGGATGGAATGACAGAGCATTTGGCATAAATCAGGGCACAATGGTCACTCACTCTATATGACTTCCTTTACAGCACCCTCCTCATGGTAGTCACCTTTCTTTAGACACCCATTTCCTTTTGGCAAGCTTTCGAATGAGCTTATTTAATTTGAAACATGGTGAACAGAAAAATTCTAGGTATGGTCTGACCAGGAGAACAATATATGACTAATTTAAGTTTATATTAGCTGCTTGAGCAATTCTGTGACATGGTTAGCTCACTAAGCAAAAATCTTTAGTTGTTATAATTTCTCAAAGATTATCAGCAGTTTTTTTCAAGAAGTCTTTTTAATATCTTAAATTGTTTTTTTATCCGGGCTTGTAGACTTCAACTCCTATAACATTTTGCTTATTTATTTATCAGAGTGCTTACTTCCAGGTAACATGACTTTATCGTGTATGTGAATCCATCTCTCTGAAAAGTATTGCTCAGGGCATGGACCATCCCTCACATGCTTTGCTGATGTGCGCATCACCTAGCATAGTGGCTGAAACAAAGTAGATACTTAACAAGTGTGTATGGAGTGAATTAATATATAAATACATCATTTAAAACATTTATTCTCTTACCAATACCTCAATTATCTTTGAATTTAGCTTCCTCTTTGCCATATTTGTTGTATCCTTTCCAACTTGAAAATGTTGGTTTTTGTGTATTTCTATTTGGAAGCTTCAAATAAAATATAACTGAGTCATCTGGATTTCTCTTTGTTATCTCTTAGTCTTATATCCAGAGTGACCAGTTCAATTGATATCTGTTATTTTGGGTTTTCCTTGTGAAAGAAAATTAAATGTTGGGACTCCAAACCCATTTAGCCAAAGAGAAAAGTCAAGCTGGGAAATGGGTCATGCAAACCTGCCTCCACCTTTTGGGTCCTAAATAAGGTGTCTACAAGATGAATAGCTACCCACCTCCCTGATATTTTGCCCACAAGGAAATTCCTGGTGAGCTGTTAAAACTTCACGACGGGCAATGCAAATTGATATCTTACCTTTATGGGTGCAATCACTCTATCCTGCCAGACAAAAATGTGTAACTGATTGTTCCCCATCCCATTTTGTCTGTGTTATCTTATGTAAAATGCAGATTCCCTACATTTTTCCTCTGCCCCTTTTGTTCATGTGAAAATGGTGTGCTTCTCAATATCCTACCCTTTACCCTTTAAATTTGGAGACTTGAAAATCATCTTCAGAGAAAAGCATAGACTTGTCTCTGGGGTGTGTCCGAAACTTTGGGAAATAAATCTCCTAAAATGATTGCAACTTGTCTCATCATTTTTTCCAGCTGACATCCCTTTCACTATCGGAAGTGTCCTGTTGTGGTTGATAAATTATGTATGGTCATCCTTCTTATGTCACCTTCCTTCTTTTTGTTCAGAAGACAACTTAAGAAGTTCTTCCCGTTGTCACCAGTGTGTCTTATGAGTCTCAGTTGCATTAATGACACTCTGTTTTTAGTTGTGGGACATTTTTACATTTGTCCTAGGTAATGTGTGCTGCAGTTTCTCTTCATTTCTAAAAAAGCAAATAAACAGTGATAGGTTTAAACTGCAGAGAGTAAACGGTGGAAGATCAGGATTGCGAGGAACCACTATACACTTCCATAAACCACCAAAAGCATTGTTGTTAGAGATAGTGAACTCCAAGTTTCTCTAAAGAATCAGTGTATCAGTACATTCAGCTCTCTTATTCTTTAATTCTCCATTGTAAAGTTTAACTTCCTGGTTCTCTTTGCTGCCTTGCCTCTAGTTGTGGTAAACAACTTTCCCACCAGTTCTAATCAGTAGTTCACATTTGTTCCCCTCTTCACCTGCTTTGACCTGAGTCACCCCTGGTCACCTGCTCTGACCTGTTCCTTCCTGCCAAACTACCCACCCTGCCACTCTGGCTCGTACCCCTGCTGTCTTTAAAATAGCCAATTGGAACTAGTTAAGACTGTGCGGTCCAACTCTAGCCAATAGGGGAATGACATAGCAGTAGTGGCTACCTGCATTAGGAATAAGAACCCCTTCCCCTCCCTTGTCTAGCTGTGCACTCTTCGTTGCTCCACCTGTAAGATGCACCCTTCTATGAAAGTAAATGCCTTGTTGAGGAAATTTATATTTGAGTGCTACTTCTTTCGCAGCACCAAAAATTTACATATAACATTGTGAACTCTCCTTCCCTGGAGAACTTGCTAAGTAGGCTTGTTACCAGGAAGCAGTCCTGATCCAGATCCCAAGAGAGGATTCTTGGATCTTCCACAAGAAAAAAATTTGAGGTGAATCCATAGGGTAAAGTGAAAGCAAGTTTATTAGGAAAGTAAAGGAATAAAGAATGGCTACTCCATCTGCCCTTTTAGAATGAAGAAATATTTCCCCAGATCAAGGAAGGGAATGGGTACTGATTGCAGCCCATGGCAACAGCCTTTGGGGCATTGTTGAGCATCTGGAGGGTCTCTCTGAAGAGGCTGTCATGGAGCTGAACCTGCAAACTGGTATTCCCATTGTTTATGAATGGGACAAGAGCTTGAAACTTATCAAGCCCATGCAGTTCTTGCGGGGATGAAAAGACTGTGCATAAAATCATGGAAACTGTGGCTTCCCAGGGTGAGGCCAAGATGTGAAGGCCAGTGGGCAGATTACTATCCCAAGGAGCACCCTCCCTGCCCATCACATTCCTCTGCACATGTCACATTGACCACATCTGTAGTCATCTTAAGTTGTAGCTGCAGATGGGTACCAGTGGCTCCCATTTTCATTTTAGCCATTTTGTCTCCTGCACCCACTCCCTTCACACAATCTAGTAAGAATAGCACTCCTAGTGCATGGGTTCTCAGTCTAAGCTGAGGAAAATCTCTTCTTGTCCAAGAGAGTTGAATGGTAATGACTTAGGTTTTTGCCAGTGCTTTGTTCACTATGGACTTCTGGAAAGGAACCATGCTAAGCCATGATCAGTGAGGAGAAATAAGACAGCCTATCTACCCTCAAGATCCTGTCCTGTACTCTGCTCTTCTGTAGTCAGGCCACTGCCTGGGAGCTCTCCTCATTCCAATAGAAGATGAATGTAACCTGCATGGTGATGTGAAAAACGACTGTTTCCTCCCTGACCCCAGAGGAGCTGGCTCTAGAAGGTTGAGATCAATCCTGAATTTAATTTATGTGTTACATTTACTTTTGCAAAAAAAAGTATATATAAATAATATATACAAAACAAAACCCTTCTGGGGTTTCTTGTGGTGATTGAAATAGTCCCACATGTAGTCATCAGAAAATAAGCCATTCTGGCCAGGTGTGGTGCTTATGCCTGTAATCCCAGCACTTTAGAAGGCCGAGGTGGGCGGACCATCTGGGGCCAGGAGTTCGTGACTAGCCTGGCCAACTTGGCAAAACTCTGTCTCTACTAAAAATACAAAAATTAGCCAGGCATGGTGGTGGGCACCTGTAGTCCCAGCTACTTGGGAGGCTGAGGCAGGAGAATTACTTGAACCCAGGAGGCGGAGGTTGCAGTGAGCCAAGATCGCACCACTGCACTCCAGCCTGGGTGACATAGTGAGACTCCATGTCAAGAATAAAAGAAACCAGATAATAAGCCATTCCTCACACCAATATGAGATAAGCTCCTTGACCTCTAAGGGATAAGAGTGCCTCCTGCTGTGTGTTTTAGAACCCCTCCCCCATATTGTTTTGTGGCATTAAGATGCCTCTTGATCATAGTCAAGTGTGTCTTTCACTGCCTGATTTTTGAATCATATTCTAGTTGCTTGGCCCTATTATATGGGCCCAGTGTTCATTTGTAGATAATTGTAATAAATCCTTTTTCCAGATCAGTACAATAAAGGAGTGATGTGGAATTAAAAAAATAATAATAAAAGAATGGCGGTGGGAGGATCCAAGATGGCCGTTGAGGAACAGCTCAGGATTGCAGCTCCCAGTGAAAGCGCAGAGGGTGAGTGGACACCGCATTTTTATTGCCCACAGACTAGGAAATTCCCAGGCAGAGGAACTCCACAGGTCACCAGCATGGCTGTTTCGGCCAGCGTGGCTGTGCCGGCCGGCGCCGCTGCTTTACCCCACGCAGCTGCTTTGTACAGAGGTTCTCCGTACAAAATACACCGGTCCGGGTGCCCTTTTGGCTGGCGATTGGAGCCACGGGAA
>NW_016108020.1:146886-149601 GCF_001604975.1 Cebus imitator
AAAAAAAAAAAAAAAGAATGGCTACTCCATAAGCAGAGCAGACCCAAGGGCTGCTGGTTGGGTATTAAAAACATTTGGTGGCCGGGCTGGGTGGCTCATGCGTGTAATCCCAGCACTTTGAGAAGCTGAGGTGGGCGGATCACTTGAGGGCAGGAGATCGCGACCAGCCTGGCCAACATAGTGAAACCTGTCTCTACTAAAATTAAAAAAATTAGCTGGATGTGGTGGTGGGCACCTGTAATCCCAGCTACTCCGGAGGCTGAGGCAGGAGAATCGCTTGAACCCAGGAGGCAGAGGTTGCAGTGAGCCGAGACTGTGCCACTGCACTCCAGCCTGGTGACAGAGCAAGACTCTGTATTTAAAAAAAAAAAAAAAATTGTTGTTGTTGTTGTTGCTAGGCTGTTTTTATGGTTATTTCTTGATTATATGCTAAGCAAGGGGTGGATTATTCATGAGTTTTCCAGGAAAGGGGTATGCAATTCCAAGAACTGAGGGTTCCTCCCCTTTTTAGGCCATATAGCATAACTTTCTGACATTGCCATGGCATTTCGAAACTGTCATGGTGCTGGCTGTAGTGTCTTTTAGCATGATAATACATTATAGTTAGCATATAATGAGCACTGAGGACCGCCAGAGATCACATTCATTGCCATCTCGGTTCTGGTGGGTTTTGGCTGACTTCTTTATTACATGCTGTTTTATCAGCAAGGTCTTTGTGACCTGTATCTTGTGCTGACCTCATATCGCATCCCGTGACTAAGAGTGGCTTAATTTCCTGGGAATGCAGCCCAGCAGGTCTCGCCCTTACTTTACCCAGCGCCTATTCAAGATGGAATTGCTCCGGTTCAAGCACCTCTGACAGGCTCAGTATCCTTCTGCCTTGATTTATTAGGTATAGGTTTCCTTCAAGATCTTGATGACCTTTGGAATTCCTTCCCAGGTCTGGGATTCTCTAACTACTTTTTAAGGCTTTATTAACAATAAAGTTCAGTGGGTTGTATCAGCAGATGATCCCAGGATGGATTAAACCATAGGGCAAGAAAATCTTGGCCTCTGTTAGAAAAGGTACAAATAAGTGGCAGTCAGTTTAGGCAGCTCTCAGTGGAAATTTCAGGATTTATCTTTCTCAAGCTGGGTTTTTCAACCTCATCCATCGAAGTCAAGGGTAATGGTAGCCTATGTCTTATTCTGCCTGAGTCTCACATCCACTCCTCACTTTGCCACCTCAAAGCAGCTAAGCTGGTGATAGGATTACAGTGGCTCATGCCTGTAATCCTAGCACTTTGGGAGGCTGAAGCATGAGGATCAGTTGAGGCCAGGAGTTCAAGAGCAGCTGTGGTAACATAGGGAGACAACTTCTCTACAAAAAATAAAAATAAATTAGCTGAGTATGGTGGGACACACCTGCAGTCTCAGCTACTTGAGAGGCTGAGGCAAGAGTATGGTTTAAGTCCAGAAGTTCAAGGCTGCAGTGAGCCATGATTGTGGCACTGCACCAGCCTGGGTGACAGTGTGAGCCCCTGTCTCAAAAAAAATGAAAGAAAAGAAAAGCAGCTGACCTACCTTCTGGTATGGGAAAGACCACAGTGCCTAAAGTCCCATCTACTTCAAAGACTCCCTAGTGACTGGGAACTATGTAAACCACAATTTTCTAGACCGGCCTCTTACACAACCTTTTTATTTATGACCAGACCTTTCTGGTCTTGGTGATTTACAGCTCGCCTCTCAAGTTCCTACCCCAACCTCCCCTACTGTCAACCCCAACCAGCACCAGTTTCTGTTTCACAAGTGGAACTATGCCTCCTTGAACTGCACAGTAACTTCCGCTTGTCCTATTGGGTTTTGCTAAGATGGCCCAGGAATTTGGACATGGTTCTAGCCCCTCAGCAGGGTTGAGGATTTCTATATCCCTCTCAGCAACACAGAACAGTTTTCCCCCTGCCACTCCCCAGTTGGCTTCATGGTCCCACAGTTCAGTTCTGCTTTTCTCTAGGAGCTCAGGAAATTCCAGCTGATGAGTAACATCCCAGGAGACTGTGGGCTGACCAGAAGCCTGGTGGCTCAGTGCTCAGCAAAAAGCTTTTGGCCTGGTTTACTGTTGATGATTGGGCTTTCAATTGAATTCCTGGTTGTAGATGAGGAAACTGAGGCTGAGACAAGTATATAACTTGAACACATCTGATAAGTAACAGAGCTGGGATTTATTTATTTATTTTTCAATCTAATTTATTTTCATTTTTTTATTATACTTTAAGTTCTGGGGTGCATGTGCAGAATGTGAAGATTTTTTATGTAGGTATACATGTGCCATGGTGATTTGCTGCCCCCATGAAGCCGTCATCTACATTAGGTATTTCTCCTAATGTTACCCTTCCTCTATCTCCCCCATCTTCCCAGAGCTGGGATGTAAAGCCAAGTTTGGCTGACTTCAAAGCTGAGTCCTGGCCAGGCACACTGGCTCACGCCTGTAATCCCAGCATTTTGGGAGGCCGAGACAGGCGGATCACTTGAGGTCAGGATTTGAGACCCCCCTGACCAACATGGTGAAACCCTGTCTCTACTAAAAATACAAAAATTACCCGAGTGTTGTGGCAGGCACATGTAATCCCAGCTATTTGGGAGGCTGAAGCATGAGAATCACTTGAACCTGGAGGTTGCAGTGAGTGGAGATCAGGCCACTGCACTCCAGCCTGGGTGACAGAGCAAGACCCTGTC
>NW_016108020.1:151451-160405 GCF_001604975.1 Cebus imitator
TCCGCCTTCCAGGTTCAAGCAATTCTCCTGCCTCAGCCTCCCAAGTAGCTGGGATTACAGGTGCCTGCCACCACTCCTGGCTAATTTTTGTATTTTTTAGTAGAGATGGGGTTTCACCATGTTGGCCAAGCTGGTCTTGAACTCTTGACCTCAGGTGATCCATCTGCCTTGGTCTCCCAAAGTGCTGGGATTACAGGCATGAGCCAGTGTGCCCAGACTCAGTTTATTGTTTTATCCTAAAGGAATCTGTGTATCAAAACTGGTTTGTACAATAGCCATTCATCTAGCAAAACAATATAATTTCTAGTGGATTTTTATTGCCCTTTCTACCTGTTATTGGACTAGAAGTTACCTGAGCAACTTAGTGGAAGGTGAAAGCAACTTGAAGTCAGGAAACTTGCTTTATTCTCATGGCTTTTCTTTTGACAAGTCACACCACCGCCCTTAAAACTTCATGGCAGAGCAACATGGTGAATCCCCATAATTAAAAAAAATAAATAATAAAAAAAAAAAAAAGAAAAAAAAGTTCATGGCACATAGTAAGTGTTTGATATTTTCATGGTTCCAAACTTAAAGTCAGTTTATCATTTGTGCAAAAATGTAATCTCATAAATTGATTGTATGGGTATACACTTCCTTGGCTGATGTCTCTATTTCCTTGTCCCTCTTTTGTGTTCTGGTCAAACTCAACTATACTCTTACTTTAAAAATTGGAAGAGATAATTTTCCTGACTTTATATATCAAAACCTATAGCAAATAACATAATTAATGAAAAACCTATAGATGTCATACTATTAACCAAAAGATATCCTTTATCACCACTATGGTTTTATGTATTATTATATTAATTATTAATATTATTGGAGGTTGTGCCCAACATTATAAAACCAACAAAAAAGGCATAGAAAATTCAAGAATTCAAAACAGATAAAACTTCCTTTACTTGTGATAGTGTAATCATTAACAAATTAAGCCTAATAGAATGAACACTCAAATTCTGAAAACCAGTGAAAGAGTTCAGAAAGTTTAACAAGAACAACAACAATTCAAACATTCTGATACTCTTGCATTATGAAATTTGAAATAAGATATCCCTCAAAATAGCAACAGGATCTAAAATGTTTCAGGAAACAACCTAACACAGAAAGCACGAGATTTCACAGAGCATATGAGATAACTAAATATATCAGATCCATGTTTAGGGTGATATAACATGGTAAATATGTGTACCTATCCACCCCCCATTAGTTTACAAATTCAATGCAATTCCAAACCAAATTCCAGCTGGATTTTGGGGAAAAGCCGGTAGATTTACTTACATTTATATTGAAAATTTTTTCTTTTCTTTTTGTTTTTTCCAGACAGGTTCTCACTCTGTTGTTCAGGCTGGAGTGCAATGGTGTAATCATAGCTCACTGCAGCCTTGAACTCCTAGGCTCAGGTGATCCTCCTTCCTCAGCCTCCAGAGTAGCTAGAATTACAGGCATGTGCCATCATGCCTGGTTAATTTTTTAAATTTTTTGTACAGATGAAGTCTCCCTATGTTGTCCAAGCTGGTCTTGAACTCTTGGGCTTAATCAATCCTTCTGCCTAATTTTCCTTAGGCAGAAGTGAAAAGAAATTAGGGAAGGAGGAAGTCAAATTGTCTGTATTTGCAAATGACATAATTGTATATTTAGAAGACCCCATCGTCTCAGCCCAAAATCTCCTTAAGCTGATAAGCAACTTCAGCAAAGTCTTTGTAGAATCACTACAAACCACTGCTCAAGTAAGTAAGAGAGGACACAAACAAATGGAAAAACCTTCCATGTTCATGTTTAGGAAGAGTCAATATCATGAAAATGGCCATACTGCCCAAAGTAATTTATAGATTTAATGTTATCCTCATCAAGCTACCATTGACTTTCTTCACAGAATTGGAAAAAGCCGCCTTAAATTTTATATGGAATCAAAAAAGAGCACACATAGCCAAGACAATCCTAAGCAAACAACAAAAACAACAAAAACCAAAGCTGGAGACATCACGCTACCTGACTTCAAACTATACTGCAAGGCTACAGTAATCAAAACAGCATGATACTGGTACCAAAACAGAGATATAGACAAATGGAACAGAACAGAGGCCTCAGAAGCAATTCCACACCTCTGCAACCACCTGTTCTTTGAGAAACCTGACAAAGATAAGGAATGGGGAAAAGATTCCCTATTTAATAAATAGTGTTGGGGAAAACTGGCTAGTCATATGCAGAAAGCTGATACTGGATCCCTTTCTTATACCTTATGCAAAAATTAACTCAAGATGGATTAAGATTTAAATATAAGACCTAAAACTGTGAAAACGCTAGAAGAAAACCTAGGCAATACCATTCAGGACATAGGCATGGGTAAGGACTTCATGACTAAAACACCAAAAGCAATGGCAACAAAAGCCAAAATAGACAGATGGGATCTAATTAAGCTAAAAAACTTCTGCATAGCAAAAGAAACTATCATCAGAGTGAACAGGCAACCTACAGAATGGGAGAAGATTTTTGTAATCTACCCATCCGACAAAGGGCTAATATCCAGAATCTACAAAGAACTTAAATTTATAAGAAAAAAAATGCCATCAAAAAGTGGTTGAAGGATATGAACAGACACTTCTCAAAAGGAGACATTTATGCAGCCAACTAGCAGATGAAAAAAAGATCATTGCTGGTCATCAGAGAAATGTAAATCAAAACCACATTGAGGTATTTAAAAAAATAGAATGAATAAGACCTACTATTTGATAGCAGAACAGGTTGACTATAGTTAACAATAACTTAATCATATGGTTTTTTTTTTTTTGAGATGGAGTCTCGCTCTGTGCCCCAGGCTGGAGTGCAATGGCTCTATCTCGGCTCACTGCAACCTCTGCCTCCCTAGTTCAAGCGATTCTCCTGCCTCAGCCTCCTGAGTAGCTGGGATTACAGGCTTCTGCCACCATCGCAGCTAATTTTTGTATTTTTAGTAGAGAAGGGGTTTCACCATATTGGTCAGGCTGCTCTTGATCTCCTAACCTCAGGTGATCTGCCTGCCTCGGCCTCCCAAAGTGCTGGGATTACAGGCATGAGCAACAGTGCCTGGCCAATGATGCATTCAATAATAAGTAAAAGAGTATAATAGGATTCTTTGTAACACAAAGAATAAATGCTTGAGGTGATGGATACCCAATTTACCCTGATGTAATTATTATTATTATTATTTTTAAATTGTATTTGGGCTCTGGGGTACATGTGCGCGTCCTGCATCCTGCAGGATTGTTACATAGGTACATACATGCCATGGTGGTTTGCTGTCTCCATCCCCCACCCCTGTTACCTATGTCAGGCATTTCTCCTGGTGTTATTCCTCCCCATCCTCCCCATCCCCCACCGCTGTCCCTACCTTGCCCTCCCCTCCACCCTCCCACCTAGCCCTGTGGGTGTTGTTCTCTTCCCTGTACCCAAGTGTTCTCATTGTTCATCACCTGCCTGTGAGTGAAAACATGTGGTGTTTGGTTTTCTGTTCTTGTGTCAGTTTGCTGAGAATGATGTTTTCCAGGTTCGTCCATGTCTCTATAAAGGACATGAACTCATCGTTTTATATGGCTGCATAGTATTCCATGGTGTATATGTGCCGCATTTTTTTGGTCCAGTCTATCATCGATAGGCATTTGAGTTGGTTCCAGGTCCTTGCTATCAAAAACATCACTGCAATGAATATATGTGTGCATGTGTCTTTATGATAGAATTATTTATAATCCTTTGGGTATATACCCAGTAATGGGATTGCTGGGTCAAATGGAATTTCTATTTCTAGATCCTTGAAGAATCACCATACTGTCTTCCTTAATGGTTGAACTAATTTACACTCCCACCAACAGTGTAAAAGTGTTCTTTTTTTCTCCACATCCTCTCCAGCATCTGTTGTCTCCAGATTTTTTAATGATTCCCATTCTAATTGGTGTGAGATGGTATCTCAATATGGTTTTGATTTGCATTTCTCTAGTAAACAATGATGATGAGCATTTTTTCATATGTTTGCTGGCCGCATATTTGTCTTCTTTTGAAAAGTGTCTGTTTATATCCTTTGCCTACTTTTGAATGGGTTTGTTTGCTTTTTTCTTGTAAATCTGCTTTAGTTCTTTGTTGATTCTGGATATTAGCCCTTTGTCTGATGGGTAGATTGTGAAAGTTTTTTCCCATTCTGTTGGTTGCCGGTTTACTCTAATGATTGTTTCTTTTGCTGTGCAGATGCTCTTAAGTTTAATTAGGTCCCATTTGTCTATTTTGGCATTTGTTGCCATTGCTTTTGGTGTTTTAGTCATGAAGTCCTTGCCCGTGCCTATGTCCTGAATGGTTTTGCCTAGGTTTCCTTCTAGGGTTTTTATGGTGTTAGTTCTTATGTTTAAATCTTTAATCCATCTGGAGTTAATTTTTGTGTAAGGTGTAAGGAAGGGGTCCAGTTTCAGCTTCCTGAATATGGCTAGCCAGTTTTCCCAACAGCATTTATTAAACAGGGAATCCTTTCCCCATTGCTTGTTTTTGTCTGGATTATCAAATATGAGATGGTTGTAGATGTGTGGCATTGTTTCTGAGGCCTATGTTCTGTTCCAATTGTCTATACTTCTGTTTTGGTAACAGTACCATGCTGTTTTGACTACTGTAGCCTTGTAGTATAGTTTGAAGTCAGGTAGTGTGATGCCTCCAGCTTTGTTCTTTTTGCTTAGGATTGCCTTGGCTATGCAGGCTCTCTTTTGGTTCCATATGAAGTTTAAAGTGGTTTTTTCCAGCTCTGTGAAGAAGGTCAACGGTAGCTCGATGGGGATAGCATTGAATCTATAAATTACTTTGGGCAGTATGGCCATTTTCACAATATTGATTCTTCCTAATCAGGAACATGGAATGTTTTTCCATCTGTTTGTGTCCTCTCTTATTTCTTTGATCAGTGGTTTGTAGTTCTCCTTGAAGAGATCTTTTACCTCCTTTGTTAGTTGTATTCCTTGGTATTTTATTCTCTTTGTAGCAATTGTGAATGGGAGTTCACTCATGATTTGGCTCTCTGTTTGACTGTTATTGGTGTACAGGAATGCATGTGATTTCTGCACATTGATTTTGTATCCTGAGACTTTGCCGAAGTTGCTTATCAGCTTAAGGAGGTTTTGGGCTGAGGTGATGGGGTCTTCTAAAGATAGAATCTTGTCATCTGCAAATAGGGACAATTTGTTTTCTTCATTTCCTAATCGAATGTCCTTTATTTCTTTTTCTTGTCTAATTGCTCTGGCTAGAACTTCCAATACTATATTGAATAGGAGTGGTTAGAGAGGGCATCCTTGTCTAGTGTCAGTTTTTAAAAGGAATGCTTCTAATTTTTGCCCATTCAGTATGATATTGGCTGTGGGTTTGTTGTAAATAGCTTTTATTGTTTTGAGATACGTTCCATAAATGCCTAGTTTACTGATAGTTTTTAGCATAAAGGGCTGTTGAATTTTGTTGAAGGCCTTCTCTGCATCTATTGAGATAATCATGTGATTTTTGTCTTTGGTTCTGTTTATGTGGTGAATTAGGTTTTTATACTTGTGTATGTTGAAACAGTTTTGAATCCCTGAGATGAAGCCTACTTGATCGTGGTGGATAAGCTTTTTGATGTGCTGCAGGATTTGGTTTGCCAGTATTTCATTGAAGATTTTTGTGTCAATGTTCATCATGGATATTGGCCTGTAATTTTCTTTTTCAGTTGTGTCTCTGCCAGATTTTGGCATCAGGTTGATGTTGGTCTCATAGAAAGAGTTAGGGAGGATTCCCTCTCTTTGTATTATTTGGAATAGTTTCAACAGGAATGGTACTAGCTCCTCTTTGTATGTCTGGTAGAATTCAGCTGTGAACCCGTCTGGACCTGGACTTTTTTTTGGTCAGTAGGCTATTAATCACTGCCACGACTTCAGAACTTGTTATTGGTCTATTCAGGGTTTCAACTTCATCTTGGTTTAGTCTTGGGAGTATGCAAGTGTCCAGGAATTTATCCATTTCTTCCAGATTTACTGGTTTATGTGCATGGAGTTGTTTGTAGTAATCTCTGATGGTAGTTTGTATTTTTGAGGAATTGATGGTGATCTCCCCTTTATCGTTTTTTATTGTATTTATTTGATTCTTCTCTCTTTTGTTTTTTATTAGTCTAGCTATTGGTCTATTTTGTTGAACTTTTCAAAAAACCAGCTCCTGGATTTATTGATTTTTGAAGGGTTTTTTGTGTCTCCATCTCCTTCGGTTCTGCTCTGATCTTAGTTATTTCTTGTCTTCTGCTTGCTTTTGAGTTTTTTTGATCTTGCTCCTCTAGCTCTTTCAATTTTGATGATAGGGTGTCAATTTTAGATCGTTCCTTGTTTCTCACATGGGCATTTATTGCTATAAATTTCCCTCTAGACACAGCTTTAAATGTGTCCCATAGGACCTGGTATGTTGTGTCTTCATTCTCTTTGGTTTCAAAGAACATTTTTATTTCTGCCTTCATTTCATTGTTTATCCATTCATCATTCAGGAGCAAGTTGTTCAGTTTCCATGTGATTGTGCTGTTTTGAGTGCTTTTCTTAATGCTGAGTTCTAATTTGATTGCACTGTGGTCTGAGAGACTGTAATGATTTCTGTTCTTTTGCATTTGCTGAGGAGCGATTTACTCCCAATTATGTGGTCAATTTTGGAGTAAGTGCAATGTGGTGCCAAGAAGAATGTGTATTCTGTGGATTTGAGGTGGAGTGTCCTGTAAATGTCTATTAGGTCCGCTTGGTCCAAATCTGCATTCAAGTCCTGGATATCCTCATTGTCTTTCTGTCTCGTTGATCTGTCCAATATTGTCAGTGGAGTGTGAAAGTCTCCCAGTAGTATTGTGTGGGACTATAAGTCTCTTTGTAGGTCTTTAAGAACTTGCTTTATGTATCTGGGTGCTCCTGTATTGGGTGCATATATATTTAGGATAGTTAGCTCTTCTTGTTGCATTGATCCTTTTACCATTATGTAATGTCCTTCTTTGTCTCTTTTGATCTTTGTTGGTTTAAAGTCTGTTTTATCAGAGACTAGGATTGCTACCCCTGCTTTTTTTTGCTCTCCATTTGTTTGGTAAATCTTCTTCCATTCCTTTATTTTGAGTCTATGTGTCTTTGCATGTGAAATGGGTCTTCTGAATACAGTACACTGATGGGTCTTGATTAATTTATCCAGTTTGTCATTCTGGTTGCTGGGTGGGTGGTCCTTCCCTGGAGTTTGTTTGCAGGTGATATTGGCCCTGCCTTCCCAATGGTGTCTCTCCTTCCCCAACTGGATCTTCCTGGTTGGGGTCAAGCTGGTATAGTTGCTGCCAAGCTCTCTAGCAAGGGCTTCAGTTTGAGTTCTGTGGAGGTGGGCCTGCCAGGCCTTATGGTCTGTTTCCCTGCTTTCAACTCTGCCTCACTCTTTGGGATGGTCCGTCCTGCTGGCATTAGTACAAACTCCAGCCCAGGTCCCTGCAACTACTTGTCATGCCCGGTGGTAGCTGCTGCTCAGATTTGCATCGGCTACCCATGACTCCCCACCATCAGGCAGGGCTCTCATGGACCCTGGGTTGCAGGAGGGATGGGGTTAAGTACATAATCCGATTTGGAGCACTGAGGGGGTTAAGTCCCCTGACGCTCCAAGCCGGCTACACGTTTCAGGTGGGGATGCACCCCCCCATCTCGATTTGTCCCCCTGGGCGTCTCTTGCCCTGCAGCTCCTTCCCTGGGCCTATTTTCAGAGCCCTATCTGTCCCACAGAAATGAATCCAGCACCTAGTTTGGAAGGGTGAGGTCCTCTAGCTCTCTGCGTCTCATTCCCTGGGAGCTGCATGCCAGTGCTGGCTTCTCTCAGCCATCTTGGCACCCCTCCTTAATGTAATTATTATATATCATGTGCCTATATGTAATTATTATATATCATGTGCCTATATACTTATAGGATACATTTCATGTATCCTATAAGTATATATGCTTATGTACCCTTCCAAAATTAAAAAAGTACAGTCAAGTATGTATGATAATTTGATACACCATAAAGATATGCCTCAAAGCATTGGAACAGCAATAGATTTTTTAAGTTTGCAGCGGACTAATTCACTAGTTGGAAAATATAGCTGGATCCTTTCCTTACATTACAATATGCATAAATGGAATTTAGAAAAATTAGACTAAGTGGGAAAGGTAAAGCCAAATGTACAGTAGCCAGTAATCTAATGAGGCAAAATATTTTAAATAGGAATTCAAAAGAAAAACCATAAAGCCAAAAAAAAATGATGACTTTTTATGATAGATACCATGATTAAAATTTCTGGTCAACAAAGGACATTATTGGCAATATTAAATAATAGATGACAGAAGACATTTAAAACGTTAAAACCAACAAGGGATCAACAACAGAATGTGCATTAATTCCTACAAATTATTTTTTTAAACCCCCCCAAATCCAATAGAAAAACAAAGAAAAGATATAAGTAAGCCGTCCAGGAGTGGTGGCTCATGCCTGTAATACCAGCACTTTGGGAGGAAGAAGGGGGTGGATCACTTGAGGTCAGGAGTTTGAGACCGGCCTGGCCAACATAATGAAACTTCGTCTCTACTAAAAATACAAAAATTAGCCAGGCATGGAAGGGCACACCTGTAATCTCAGCTACTTGGGAGGCTGAGGCAGGAGAATTGTTTGAACCTGGGAGATGGAGGTTGTAGTGAGCCAAGATCGTGCCACTGCACTCCAGCCTGGGCAACAGAGTGAGACTCGTCTCAGTAAATAAATAAATAAGCAGGTCACGGAAAGAAAAGTCCACCTGGCTATCAAATATATGGAAAGATGGCTGGGTGTGATGGCTCATGCCTGTAATCCCAGCACTTTGGGAGGTTGAGGTGAGTGGATCATGAGGTCAGGAGTTCAAGACCAGCCTGGCCAGCATG
>NW_016108020.1:160840-166573 GCF_001604975.1 Cebus imitator
CTCATGTCATCATGTCATGTTTCCTTCTCTTTTCCTTTGTGTGTGTTTGTCCTCTCTCTCATTTTAGTTTCTCTCAAGCTTCCAAAATTGTGCTTACTGCTTCAAGGAAAGAA
This sequence comes from Cebus imitator, assembly GCF_001604975.1. Classification (NCBI taxonomy): domain Eukaryota; kingdom Metazoa; phylum Chordata; class Mammalia; order Primates; family Cebidae; genus Cebus; species Cebus imitator. The sequence continues at coordinate 160,954 of NW_016108020.1, forward strand.
TGAAGGAAGGAAAGGAGAGGGGAAGAGGGGAAGGGAAGGCAAAGGAGAAATATCTGTGAAAAAAAGCAGCCTGATATTTCAGCTGTTTGCAAACTCATAAGACATTCTCTAGTTACATGTCAGAAGATGAGGATTGAAAAGAAAAAGCAGAAGAAGAAAAGAAGTGAGATAAATAGTGATTGTCACTATTTGTAAAAAGTGATTGTCAATAAAGTACAATGAGATATCACTTTAATACCATCAGTATCACAGAAAGTATCAAAGTGGATAATACCAAGTTACTGATGTTGTAAACAGATGGGCCATCCTGTGCACTACTCTTGAGAGTCTAATATTACAGACTTCAGGAAGTGGCTCACATTACTTATAAAAGATTTTCAAAGTCATGTTTTGTTATCGTATTCAATGTAATACTGCCCTGATTGTAAATGCATCTATTCCAGAAATTCCCATTTCTTAGGGACCACATTGTTAAAGCAAATCAAAATGGAGATAAGGTCTGAAAAATCCTTGAGAAGACCAAACCAGTTAAGCCTCATATGTGATTTAAGTCTTGCTTAAATTGCAAACACAAGTGAAGCTTAAGTTGAGTCATTGCTGATAAATGCTTATGTTAGACTAAAAAAAACTTAACATCATCCAGTCATAAGCAGACAACTAACATATGATTATGTGACTAGGAACTTTCCAACAAGGTATCTTAAAAAGGCAATTTTGTAATTGAAAACAAATCAAATAATCTCTTTATTTTGCTGCTACATTTTCCCAATAAGTTTTGTCATCAGAACACCAAAGCTTTTTTGGTTTAATGTTCCTCAACTCATGAATTGCTTCCTGTTCAAATAAACTCTTTAACATTTTATGGTGCCTCAGATTTTTCTTTTACAATGTATACATATATATTGCCAGTTTCTGTAGTGGACACTTGTCCTGTGAGTCCAAGAATTGCAAACAATGCTAGAAAGTATATATCTTTGTGTGCATATGAAAATCTATACAAAGGAAAGAAATCCAGCCAACTATACTGTTTCTCTCTTTCATCTGTGGCTACCGTGCTCTTAATACAAGGGCTAGAAGATCCATGCAAAGATGGTGTACTGGTGTCGGCCTACAGTTAAGGAGAAAAAAAGAGAAGAACCTTTCAGTGAGCTTCATGGTGTACTAGGCACAAGCTGGGCAGTTTAAGTTGTCTTGTTTGAATAATCACAATGTTATGAGAGTAGGTATTATTATTATCCCATTATATGGATAAGGAAACAGGTTCAGAGAGTTTAAATAATTTGTGGAAGGATGCTGAATTGGAGTTCAGGTCTGTCTGAGCTGGATTCTTTTCACTCCATCACCACAAGTGACTGTGGGAATAGGTCGGACCCTGGAGGCAAAGCTGGAGAAACCTTGAGCAGCACATGTTCGTAAGTACATTGACAGATCTAAGCTTATGGTAGTTGTATTTTTTTTAGGCTTACGTGAATGTAATATACTGATAATAGGCATAGTTGCCTAAGGTATATAAATGCAAATTGTAGTGAAACGAGTGGCTTCAAATCAAGGACTCCTGTATTTATTCACATTATGGTAGAGGTAGCATGTAAACCTTGATTTTTTTTGGTCCCTATCATGATGATTACCTTTTAGCTAGACTGAGAGTCATAGACCCTCCACTACACATGCCTCTCCAGTGGTGAAATTTAGGGCACATCAAGAGAGTTCTTTTATTTTGCAGAAGGGAGAAGAGGATTAGGAAATGTGTTAATTTTCCTAAATTAAATTAGGTATGCAAGTACCTTCTCTGTGTCCATGTGCTGACAATTTTGGCTGTAGAATAAAGAATAACAGTCCTTGCTGATACACATAGAGGACTTTGGAAATGAATTTATTTTGGAAGTTAACTTGAGGCAAAGCTTTTTGGTTTCCTTGAAGCAGTTATGAAATACTTGTTAGGAGAGAGAAATGTAAACTAAACTTCCTCTTTTCTTTGCAGCAAAGTCAAAATGGAAAGACCATTCTTCAAATATGAGCATCATACATGCAAAGAGTTTTTTTTTTCTTATGGTTAAATCTAAGGCCTGGAACTAGCAAGATGGGTTCAAAGAGTCTCCTGCCTCTTCAACAGCTCTGGTTCATTTTAATTGAGCTTTCTCTGCTGCCTTTGGCAGAGACATATCGGTTCAGCAAATGCACACAATGTGATTTGGACATCATGTGTTCTGCATTCAGAAGATTGCCAACTTGACAGATGCCATTAGTGGCATCCCTGGATACGCCACTCACCTCCATCTGACTCAGAATGAAATTCATGTCCTTCCTCCTCATAGTTTCTCTAATTTGCTCGGGTGTACTTGCAACTGGAGTGGAATTCCATTTGGAAGACTGGTGAGGGAGCCTTTGGGGAACTTGAATACCTGACCCTTTAGAATTTAGTAGAAAATAAGACTCAAAGTGTGAGCAACTCCTTTGAGGGCCTGTCCAACTTGGAAGCCCTGCTGCTGAGTGAGCCACAATCAAATCACCCATATTCACAATAGTGCTTTGTCCCTCTTGTCAAATTGAAACATTTAAGCCTATCTCGAAACATTATTACCAACTTTCCCAGTATTCTTAAAGCAGTCCAGCATCTTCCACGCCTGGAAGACTTTGATCTTACTAGTAATAGCACCATTTCCTTGGACAACAACCCCAGGTCATTGCTCTCTCTATCCCACCTGAGCCTGCAGGGGAACAAGCTAATGGAGTTAAATTTCTCTGTTCTGTCATTGCCTAATCTGACTACTCTGGATGTCTCTATGGATAGCTATCGACTCATCCAGAATATGAGTCTGGAAACTCTGTCCCAACTTAGGAGTTTGAAGCTGAGTGGAACATTGGTAAAATTAGAGATGCTTCCAGCCAAACACCTGAAAAATCTAAGGGAAATGGACCTCCGTAACAGGAAGCTTAGAGGGGGTCACTTGAAGACAGTGTGTAACCTCCTGAGAAACGTACCCATATTAGAAGCTTTGGTTTTTTGGAAAAATGCTGCTGATACAAGTGGCATAAAATACCTTGCCAACTGCACCAGGCTTTTGTCCCTTGACCTGAGTCAAAGCAGTGGTCTGGTTCACCTTAATAACAGTGTTTAGTGCTATGCCCAGCCTGAAAGGCTGAAACTAAACAAGTGCAACTTTCCTTTGTCAACAACAGGACCTGGAGTTCCCTTCAGAACTTAACAGCCCTAGACCTGAACCACAAGTTTAAAAACTTTCCTGATTTTGCATTTTCACCTTTGAGGTGCCTACAATCTCTCTCTCTACAAACCCCATCATAGAACTCAGTAATATGACTTTCAATGGGCTGTATTGATTGAAGGAGCTCAGCTTGGCTGGATGCTGGATAGTGGCAACTGACAGATGCTCCTTTGCTCAGTTTCCAAATTTAGACAGCTTGAATCTTGAAGAAAGCAATATTCAGACTCTGAAGTGTAGAACCTTTCAATATCTGAAGAAGCTTCACTTTCTGATTCTCTCCCAGAATCACCTGAAAACTATAGAAAAGAATGCATTTTCTGACCTCACTTCTCTATGTAATCTTGAACTGGCATACAATAGCTTGTCAGGTTTTCATGCAGATCTTTTCTTGGGCTTTGAAAATCTGGAATTTTTGGATCTCAGTGTTAACAAAATTACATATGAAACCACTAGGACCTTGCCATTTCCTTCATTTAATTAACTAATTAATTTATTTATTTATATTTCGAGACAGAATTTTGCTCTTGTTGCCCAGGCTGAAGTGCAGTGGCGTGGTCTTGGCTCACTGCAACCTCTGCCTCCCGGGTTCAAGTGATTCTCCTGACTTGGCCTCCCAAGTAGCTGGGATTACAGGTACATGCCACCATGCCCGACTAATTTTTGTATTTTTAGTAGAGATGAAGTTTCACCATGTTGGCCAAGCTGGTCTCGAACTTCTGACCTCGGGTGATCCACCCACCTTGGCCTTCCAAAGTGCTGGGATTACAGGCATGAGCCACTGCACCTGGCCTCATTTCCTTCATTTATAAATCTCAAATATTTGAAACAACTCAACCTAGAAGAACAAATACATGGGATTCAGATTGTTCCAACAAACTTCTTCCAAGGGCTGAATGGCCTGTAGGTGCTACTCCTAGGAAAAAAAAAAAAACGACACAGTATGCCTGGACTACCTCCAATTTGACCCTCTGATTAATCTCACAAAGTTGGATATCTCAGAAACCAAAGCTGGAGACCAAAGTCTCAATTTAAATATTTCCTTATTTAAAAAACTTAAAAGACTAAAAATTCTGTGTCTTGAAAATAACAACTTAGAGTCACTGAATTCCTGGCACATTATCTGGCTTAGAAAGCCTTGAGATCTTCTCTTTAGGATTCAACAACCTAAAAGTCATTAATCAAACTAATCTGGAGAATCTAAAGTCTTTGATGTATTTTGATCTCTATGGGAACAAACTTGAGTGCAACTGTGACAATGTGTGGTTCAAGAACTGATCAGCAAACACAGCAAATGTCCATATTCCCTACCTTCAGAGCTACCTCTGTCAGCAGCCAAATACTCAGAGTTTGTTGATAGATTTTGATGATACTATGTGTAATTTTGACCTTGGAAAGATCTATGTCTTCTGTTTGTTCAGTCTGGTCCTCACAAGCATGGTCTTCTCTTGGTTCAGTGCCCAGATAACTTCATCTCTATGGTATGGGTGCTATTTATTTATTTATTTTTATTTTTTGAGATGGAGTCTTGCTTTGTGGCCCAGGCTGGAGTGCAGTGGCACAATCTCGGCTCACTGCAACCTCCGCCTCTCAGGTTCAAACAATTCTTCCACCTCAGCCTCCCAAGTAGCTGGCACTACAGGCATGCGCCACCACGCCTGGTTAATTTTTGTATTTTTAGTAGAGAGGGTGTTTTGTCATGTGGGCCAGGCTGGTCTAGAACTTCTGACTTCAAGTGATCCACCCGCCTCGTTCTCCCATAGTGCTGGGATTACAGGCATGTGCCACCATGCCTGGCCTTGGTCTCTATATATTTAGAGCTTGGTACCCCGCAAATGGGACAGGACAGAGGAGCTCACCTATGATGCCTTTGTCTCTTCCACTGCCACTGATGAGCAGCAGGGGTCTGAACAGCTTGTTCCAGCCCTGGAAGAAGGTGGCCAGTTCACTTTTAAACTCTGTCTTCATCACTGGGACTTTGAACCAGGTATGGACATCTTTGAGAACATCCAGAATGCCATCAACAGCAGCCGGAAAACTTTGTGTGTGGTCAGTAACCACTACCTGCATAGTGAATGGTGTTGGATTGAAGTTCACCTGGCTTAGCATCAAAATGTTCTGTGAGCATGAGGATGTTATTATCTTGAACTTCTTGGAAGAGATCCCAAACTATAAATTATCCAGCTACCACTGACTCAGGAAACTTGTGAGCGGGCAGACATTTATTACTTGGCTAGACAATGCCTATAAGAAGCCACTCTTCTGGGCTTGTATTAGAAATGCATTGGGCAGAGAGAGATCCAAGATGGCTGATCACTAGCAGCTCGGGATTGTAGCTCCCAGTGAAAGCGCAGAGAACGAGAGGATGCCACACTTTCAGACGAATTTTTGTTGCTCAC
>NW_016108020.1:168724-171466 GCF_001604975.1 Cebus imitator
ACTGTGAAGAAAGACAATACACAACTAGTTGTGGTCAAGTGACTGGAGTGTTGTGACCTCAAATCCAACAGTATGATGTTGTCCAAAATCTGTGTAGGCTGAGTGTGACTGAACGTACGTGCTGTGCAGGGAGAACAGCATGGGTTGCTCATGACCATAAGACCTTGAACCATTTGGACAATGTCCATCAGGCAACTGGAAGAGTGAAGGGGGCTGCTTGAAGACATTTTAGGAACAAGGTCCCACTATTAGGGAGATTAGATATCTGGAAGGCATACCTGTTTTATTAATGGGAGGGCTTGGGACACCAGTCACCTGAAAGTCTAAGGACCAGGAAGGCCATCACATGTACTTGAGAACATTGTTCAGCAAATTTATCCAAACCAGTTCCTGTCAAATAGATTGAATTGTATTTATTCTAAGAACCTGTAATGACAAAAACACTATATATAGGGCTCAGTAAAAGCAAAAAAAGTAGGATTCTGTTATATTCTCCTTTAGGGCATAAGACTCCAGAGGTCAGCGTTTTCTCTGTTTAAGTCAGTCAGACTGCAAGAGCCAGGAAAGTCCTAGTTTGGATCCATCAATTTACTTAGTGGGAAGCAGTTTTGATGAGCTAGTAGAGAAATGATGGTTTCAGGAACTGTCATTCAGCTGGGGAAAATAGCCTTCATAGACAGAGCACTTTTGGGCAGCCATCTTAAGACAAGAGTGTAGACTCTAGCAACTCTATGCCTTAGGCACCAGATGCAAACCAGTTTCATATAGGGGTCAATGCCTGTGGGAAGCAACTCTCAGCATAGAGACCATGGCTCTGGCATAAGGCAAAAGTATTACAAATTCTTGTAGGAAGGATTTTTTTTTTTTTTTTTTGACACAGAGTGTCACTCTTGCTCAGGCTGGAGTGCAGTGGCATGATCTTGGCTCACTACAACCTCTGCCTCCCAGGTTACAGCGATTCTTCTTCCTCAGCCTCTCAAGTAGCTGAGACTACAGGTGTGCGCCACCTCGCCTGGCTAATTTTTGTATTTTTAGTAGAGATGGGATTTCACCATATTGGCCAGGTTTGTCTCAAACTCCTGACCTTGTGATCAGCCCGCCTCAGCCTCCCAAAGTGCAGGGATTACAGGTGTGAGCCACCATGTCTGGCTTGAAAGAATTTTTTTTTTTTTTTTTACAGGGAAAGTCCTACAAATTCCTGTAGTGAGGGGGATCCTAGGGACCTAGAGAAAATTGGTTTATAGCAGGAGTAGTGGGGTACCAACACTACCTTTTTCTGATTGCATCTTCAGGAACGCTTTGTCTTTTGTTGCTGGCATTTTTCTTTGGTTTTTCCCTTTATCCCTAAGATTATGGAAGAAAATTGTTGAAGACAAGACCCTGGAGCCCGTGCAGTGGCTCATTCCTGTAATCCCAGCACGTTGGGAGAGTGAGACAGGTGGATCACTTGAGGTCAGGAGTTCGAGATCAGCCTGGCCAACATAGTGAAATACCATCTCTACTAAAAATATAAAAAATTAGCCAGGTGTGCTGGCAAGTGCCTGTAATCCCAGCTACTAGGGAGGCTGAGGGGGGAGAATCGCTTTAACCTGGGAGGCGGAGGTTGCAGTGAGCCAAGGTCACACCATTGTACTCCAGCCTGGACAACAAGAGCAGAANAAAAAAAAAAAAAAAAAAAAGAAAGAAAGAAAGAAAAAAGAAATGAGTAAAAAAAGACCCTGAAGAGCAGAATTTTAATCAGCTGTAGTAGCACCTCAGTTGCTCTCTTCTCTCACCTCCCTACACACCTGGCATAATCTCCTCATTGAATTAAGATAGGAAGAGAGGTTGTAGTCAAACAACCTCAGGTGGCAGAGGAACATATTATTTTTGGATTGGGGTAGGTATAGTTCTCTTCTAATTTTTCCTGATTCTTCCGTGTCAGGGAAAACAAACCTAAATATCCCTACAAATTGTCCTGCCATGAAATTAATAATTGAAAATGACTAGAAGACTGAGATCACTGGGCATCATGCTAATTAATGACAGTCTAGGATCCCTTGAAGCTACAGTGTGTGATATGAGGAACACAATGCCAGGAGATGGGTGATGGTTGTAGTCTAGTAGGAAAATGCAAGTAGGTACATATATATTTAGTCCTTCTTAGCAGGAAAGGTGAATAATTAATAATTTGAACTGGTTTGGTTTTTGAAATAAGACAATCCCACTGGAACAGAGACTAAATTTTTCATGCATGTTCTAGGAAACCAGATGAAGAGTGTGCTCATCTGTGTACTTGGGGCTGGCTACATAAATTTCAGGGCCCATTGTAAAATGCAAATATGGGGCCACTTGTTCAGAATTTCAAGGCAGAAATGCAGAGCATTAAACTGAGCACAGGGACCTTTTCAGTGAGAATCTCTGTGTGAGAGCACTGGTCTCATGGGCATAACACTCGCCTTACTTGTAACTGTCAGCCAGGGGAATATTAGCTTTACTCTTGGCAACTTAAATCTCCAGATAGAAAACGAGTGGGAATTTTCCCAAAGAAGATATTAATTAATCCAGTAAAGGGATGTTGTTTCCTTGAACAAAATTATCTCTCCAGCCTCTAGATCACCTAAGAAAAGAAGTGGAATTGTTGTTGTTATTAAAAAAAGAAGGCTGAGTGCGGTGGCTCAAGCCTGTAATCCCAGCACTGTGGGAGGCCGAGGCAGGTGGATCACGAGGTCAAGAGATCGAGACCATCCTGGTCAACATGGT
>NW_016108020.1:171652-184619 GCF_001604975.1 Cebus imitator
AAAATACCACCGCCATCATAGATAAAATTGTCTCCCTTAAGGCATAAGACACAATTGCAATTCTTGTTGTTTTAGTCTTGCAAGAAATTGGGGCTGTGTTTCAAAGCATACCCATTGTACAAGGTTTGCATGTTGTCTGTATATGTATCCAATATTTACTTAGCCAAGATATGGGGAAATTCATTTCTTAGACTAAATTACTAGAATTGCGGGTGTTTGTTTTTTAACAGAGCCATGAGGACATTAATGAAAAAAAAATTTGGAAAAGATTACATAGTCAATTTCTCTTTCAACCAATCTGAGGTAAAACGAACGTTAAATTTTAACAGAAAAAAATTTAGATGAGAAAAAGATAAATTTTCCTGCCGGTAATGGTATATTTACATTAAGCTTAACTTACTAAAAGGAACTGAAATTTTCTATGAATACTGTAAAAAGGAATAAAAACCTCTCTGTTAGGTATTATTTATATGGGGCCCACCTCAAAGATTTTCAGGCTAATCTTTCAAACCAGTTTCAATGCTAGTTCTGTATTTGTGGGAAAGGAGGAATGTCTCCATTTACTGAATATGTTTCCTTGTTACCACACATTTGTTCTTAATAATAGGATTAATGATTGGCATTAAAAGGCAGAGCCAAAATGATTCTTGTTACTCACAGTGTGATCCGCAGACCAGCAGCATCAGGATTCAGCATCATTCAGGAATTTGTCAGAAATGCAGAATCTCAGCCCCACTCCAGGCCTCCTGAACCTATAATAAGATTCCCAGGTGATTCCCCTGCATATTACACTTTAAGAAGTAAATTTTTCTATTTTCAAATATTAATTCCTCTTAGGTGACACAGTGATCAAAATTTAATCATTAAATATTATTTGGATTTATTTTATTATATACTTCTTAAAAGAAGAATAACAATAATATAATTTTATACATGTGTAGTTTATTACTGTTTTCAAAGCACTTTAATACTTACCATCTCATTTGATACTTCTATGATGGATAACCCATTAAACTAAAGCACTCTAGTCATTCTACCAATAAATATGAAGTTAGTTAAATACTGTATTGCTTTTTCTTAAAGGACATTTAAAAATCCAAGAACAGCCTATAGGTACAGTGAAACTGAATAAATTAGGAGTGGAAAATAGGCATAAGATATAAAAGTTTTGAGACAGAAGAAAATATAGTGAGGATATATTTCTAATCATGAAAATACACAAACATTCATAGACTCTCAGAGGGGATCTTCATTATTAGGTAGATTTAATTATTGCTTCTAAAATAATGCTCATTGTAACTGTCAAAGTAAAAAAAATACAGGATCTAGAAGTAACATATGTGTTCATTTAAAACAGTAAGCAGAGAAATGGAGTAAGATGGTTGAATAGAAGCCTCTATTCATCATCTTCCCCAGAGAAACAGCTAATTTAACAACTATCTACACAAAAAATCACCTTCATAAAAACCAAAAATCAGGTACACAATCACAATGCCTGATTTTAACTGTATATCAGTGAAAGAAACACTGAAGAGGGTAGGAAAGACGGTCTTGAATTGCTGGTGACACCCTTTCCTCATCCTCTGAGAGCAGTCATGTGGTGTGGAGAGAAAATTTGTGTACATGTGAGAGAAAGAGTTCAGTGATTGTGAGACTTTGCATTGGAATCCAGTGCTGCCTGTCACAGAAGAAATTAACACTGGGTAGAACTCAGCTGATACCCACAGAGGGAGCATTTAGATCATCCCTAACCACAGGGGAATTGTCCATCCCAGTGGTTGGAACTTAAGTTCTGGCAAGCCTTGCCACAGAGAGCTAAAGTGCTCTGGGGCACTGATATGGTTTGGCTGTGTTCCCACTCAAATCTCAACTGAATCATAGCTCCCATAATTACCACGTATTGTGGGAGAGACCCAGTGGGAGATAATTGAATCATGGGGGCAGTTTCCCCCATGAACAATGTTCTCATGGTAGTGATTAAGTCTCAGGAGAACTGATGGTTTTATTAGGGGAAAACCCTTTTGCTTGATTCTCATTCTCTCTTTGCCTGACACCATGTAAGATATGCCTTTCGCCTTCTGTCATGATTGTGAGGCCTCCCCAGCCACGTGAATCTGCGAGTCCATTAAACCTGTTTTTCTTTATAAATTACAGCGTCTCAGATACGTCTTTATTAGTAGTGTGGAACAGACTAATACACTACATTGGTACCAGTAGAGAGGGGCACTGTTGTAAAGATCCCCACAAATGTGGAAATGACTTTGGTGCAAGCCCCAAGCCTTGGCAGCTTCCATGTGGTGTTGAGCCTGTGGGTACACAGGAGTCAATAATTGAGATTTAGGAACCTCCACCTAGATTTCAGAGGATGTGTGGAAATGCCTGGATGTTCAGGCCAATGTTTGTTGCAGGGTTGGGGCTCTCATGGAGAACCTCTGCTAGGGCAGTGCAAAAGGAAAATGTGTGGTCAGAGCCCCCATATAAAGTTCCCACTGGGGCACTGCCTAGTGCAGTTGTGAGAAGAGGGCTACCATCCTTCAGCCCCCAGAATGGTAGATCCACCAACAGCTTACACTGTGAGCCTGGAAAAGCTGCAGACACTCAACGCCAGCCCACGAAGGCAGCTGAGAGGGAGGCTATACCCTGCAAAGCCACAGGGGCAGAGCTGCCCAAGACCATGGGAACCTACTTCTTCCATCAGCATGACCTGTATATGAGAATATGAGACATGGAGTCAAAGGAGGTCATTTTAGAGCTTTAGGATTTGACTACCCCACTGGATTGCAGGCTTGCATGGGACCTTCAGCCCCTTCATTTTGTCCCATTTTTCCTATTTGGAATGGGTGTATTTGTCTAATGCCCATACCTCCATTGTATCTAGCAAGTAATGACTTGCTTTTGATTTTACAGGCTCACAGGCAGAAGGTACTTGTCTTGTCTCAGATGAGACTTTGGACTGTGGACTTTTTAGTTAATGCTGAAATCAGTTAAGACTTTGGGAGACTGTTGGGAAAGCATGATTGGTTTTGAAATGTGAGGACATGAGATTAGAGAGGGGCTGGGGTGGAATGATATGGTTTGGCTGTGTCCCTGCCCAAATCTCATCTTGAATCATAGCCCCCACAACTCCCACATGTTGTGTGAGGGACCCAGTGGGAGATGATTGAATCATGGGGGCAGTTTCCCCCATACTGTATTCATGGTAGTGAATAAGTCTCACAAGATCTGATGATTTTATAAGGGGAAACCCCTTTCACTTGATTCTCATTCTCTCTTTGCCTGTTGCCATGTAAGACATGCCTTTTGCCTTCTGCCATGATTGTGAGGCCTCCCTAGACACGTGGAACTGTGAGTCCATTAAATCTCTTTTCTCTGTAAATTACCTAGTCTTGGATATGTCTTTATCAGCAGTGTGAAAATGGACTAATAGAGGCCCCCCAAAATTTTGAAAGGCAGTCATATTTGAAGTGCTAATAAATAAATAAACATTTACCCTAGAATAGTATTAGGTTGGTGCAAAAGTTATTGTAGTTTTTGCAATTACTTTTAATGGCAAAACCTCAGTTACTTTTGCACCAGGATAAATATGTCTGGTGAAAATATCTTTCAAATGTGAAAGATAAATACTTTCCCAGACAAACAAATGTTTAGGGGTTTCATCAACACCGGACCTGTTCTACAAAAAATGCTAAGGGTACTTTAACATAATAAAAGCTATATACAACAATCTCACAGCTAGCATCATACTGAATGAGGAAACACTGAAAGCCTTTCCTCTAAGATGGGAACATGGCAAGGTTACCCACTTCCACCATTGTTGTTCAACATAGTACTGGAAGTGCTAGCTAGGGCAATCACACAAAAGAAAGAAATAAAGAGTATCCAAATTGGAAAGGAAGAAGTTAAATTATTTTTGTTTGCAGATGATCTGATCTTATATTTGGAAAAACCTAAATACTCCATCAAAAACTATTAGAACTAATAAACAAATACAGTAAAGTTGCAGGATACAAAATTAACATAGAAAAATCAGTAGCATTTTTGTATGCCAACAGCAAACAATCTGAAACAAATTAAGAACATAATCTCACATATAATAGCTACAAATAAAATAAAACACCTAGCAATTAACTTAAGCAAAGTAAGAAAAGAAGTGGAAGATCTCTACAATGAAAACTATAAAACACTGATGAAATAAATGGAAGAGAACACCATAAAATGGAAAGATATTTCCTGTTCATGGATTGGAAGAATTGCCGGGGTTGGCCCTGCAGACCCCAGCTGCACAATGGATGAATAAATTCACTTAAGCACAAATCTCCAGTGAAAGAGTGGGTTAGGGGTGTCCATGGCCACTCACAGATACTCCTGAGAGAGACAGCAGCCACGGCCCTGATCAGCTGCTCTTCTGGCATTCAGAGCATTTATTCAGTATAGATTTAATAACGCAGGCTCTGAGTCAACACGCTTATGGATAATGATTAAAGGCCAGGTTCTGAGGCCTAAAGCAAATACTATTAGAGGGTAATTAACTTCTGCCAACCCTCCTAGTAGGAGGCAGTCAAGTACGGATGGGCAAAGGTGGGTCTTAGGACCACAAGAAATTTAGATAAACTCCTTTGCATTCACCTGTTAACTGCCCTATGCTTTAAGCCTCAAGATAAAAGAACTAGCCACCTTCGGCCCATTCTCTCATCTGAAGCTATGTAAACTGCCTGGCCTTCCAACGGTGTTTGGTGACTATTTCCTATAACTGTCCCTAATATTTTTCCCTTAATATTTTTGCCACCACCCTGACTGAACTACCACAAAGAATCACTATTGTTAAAATGTCCATACTACACAAAGCAATCTACAGATTCAGTGCAATCCCTATCAAAATATCAATGACATTCTTCACAGAAATAGAAAAACCTATCCTAAAATTTATAAGGAATCACAAAAGATCCAGAATAGCCAAAGCTATCCTAAGCAAAGAGAACAAAACTGAAGAAATCACATTGCCTGACTTCAAATTATACTACAGAGCTATAGTAACCTAAACAGTATGGTACCAGCATAAAAACAGACACATAGATTAGTGTAACAGAATAGAGAGCCCAGAGACAAATTGCTACATCTACCATGATCTCATTTTTGACACAGGTGCCAAGAACGTACAGTGGGGAAAGGACAGTCTCTTCAATAAATGGTGCTGGGAAGACTGGATATCCATGTGCAAAAGAATGAAACTAGACCCCTATTTCTTGTCATATACAAAAATTATATCAAAATGGACTAAAGATCTTAAATTTAAGACCTCAAACTATGAAACCACTACAAGAAAATAATGGGGAAACTCTCCAGGCATTGGACTGGGCTAAGATTTCTTGAATGTTACTCTACAAGCACAAGCAACCAAAGCAAAAATGGACAAGTGGGATCATATCAAGTTAAAAACTTCTGTACAACAAAGGAAACAATCAACAAAGTGAAGAGACAACACAGAATGGGAGAAAATATTTGCAAACTGCCTATCTGATTAATAACCTGAATATATAAGGAGCTCAACCAACTCCATAGGAAAAAATGTAATAATCCAATTAAAAATGGGCAAAAGATTTGAATTGACATTTCTCAAAAGAATATGTGTGAATGGCAAACAAGTATAGGAAAAGGTACTCCACATCACTGATTATTGGAGAAATGCAAATCAAAACTTCAATGAGATACCATCTCACCCCAGCAATGACGGCTTTTATGCAAAAGACAGGCAATAACAAATACTGGAGAGGATGTGAGGAAAAGGGAACCATCAAATACTGTTGGTGGGAATGTAAATTAGTACAGTTGCTGTGGGGAATAGTTAGGAGGTTCCCATAAAAACTAAATGTCGAGCTACCATATGATCCAGCAGTCCCATTGCTGGGTATATACCCAAAAGAAAGGAAATCAGTATATCAAAGAGATATCTGCATTCCCATGTTTATTGCAGCACTATTTACAATGGTCAAGATTTGGGAGCAACCTAACTGTTCATCAGCAGATGAATGGATAAATAAAATGTGGTACATATGCACAATGGAGGACTATTCATCCATAAAGAAGAATGAGATCCTATCATTTGCAACAAAATGGATGGAACTGGAAGTCATTGTTTCAAGTAAAATAGCTCAGACACAGAAAGAAAAACATTGCATGTTCTCACTTATTTGTGGGAGCTAAAAATTAAAATAATTGAACTAATGGAGATAGAGAGTAAAAGGATGTATCCTTCACAGGCTGGGAAAAATAGTTGCTGGATGGCAGGGGAGGAAATGCTAATGGGTACAAAAAATAGAAAGAATGAATAACACCTAATATTTGCTAGCAAAACAGCGTAAACTTAGCAAAAAATAACGCAGACTGGGTGCAGTGGCTCACACCTGTAATCCCAGCACTTTAGGAGGTGGAGATGGGCGGATCACCAGTCAGGAGTTCAAGACCAGCCTGGCCAACATAATGAAACCTCATTTCTACTAAAAATACAAAAAATTAGCTGGGCATGGGGGCAGGCACCTGTAATCCCAGCTACTCGGGAGGCTGATGCAGGAGAATTGCTTGAACCCAGGGGGTGAAGGTTGCAGTGAGCAACCTAACTGGGCAACAAGAGCAAAACTCCATCTCTAAATAAATAAATGAATAAATAAATAAAAATAACCTAATTGGGCCATGTGCAGTGGCTCATGCCTGTAATCCCAGCACTTTGGGAGTCCCAGGTGGGTGGATCATCTGAGGTCGGGAGTTCAATACCAGCCTGGCTAACATGGTGAAACCCCATCTCTACTAAAAATGCAAAAGTAATTAGCTGGGTGTGGTGGTGTGCACTTGTAATCCCAACTACTTGGGAGGCTGAGGCAGGAGAACCACTTGAACCTGGGAGGCGGAGGTTGCCGTGAGCCGAGACCAAGCCACTGCTCTCTAGCCGGGGCAACAGAGTGAGACTCTGTCTCAAAAATAAAATAAAATAAAATAACCCAATTGTACATTTAAAAATAACTAAAAGAGTATAATTGGATTGTTTGTGTAAGGCAAAGGGTGTCTCGTATCCCATTTATCCTGATGTGATTATGTATTGTATGTCTGTATCAAAATAGCTCATGTAACCCATAAATACATACACCTACCATGTACCCACAAAAATTTTAAAAACGGTCTACTCTGAGTACACTGCCTATAGGGTAGCCATGCTTTGCAAGGAAGAGTAATTTAAAAATATTTTTTTAATGTAGCCATTGAGAAAAATGTGGCTTAATCACTAACCCTGCCTTGTGGATCCAGGAGAGAACTTGTTTGTGAACTTCTAGTACTGACCCCTGGTTTCCTTTTCTGAATTTTCTCTCAAACATGAAAGAGCACATTTAATATTGTGCATTATACACAAGAAACTTTATGTATGTGTATGTGTGTCTATAAATTATTGGGTAGAACTTTTGAATCACCTCTTTGAAAATGTAAAATTATAACCACTTGCAATGAACTATGTTAACAAGATGAAGAACTGCTCATAATCCAATTTTCAAAATTTTTATTTTATTGCGGTAAGAGATCCATATCATAAAATTTATCATTTTAACCATTTTAAATGGGCATTATGTTCAGTGGCATAAGCATATTCACATTTTGTGCAACCATCACCACTGTCCATTTCTGTAACCAGGCATCTTAACTTCAAAGTACATTTTAAAACTTTTTTCCCTTTCTTTTGAGTTTCAAGATGTAACCTTGAAGCAAACTGCAGAAGTCTTTTGCCTTAGTCTTGAAATAGACTCCATGCCTCTCCCTTTCTCACTGTATATACTTCCTTCACATTTCTCTAACCACATGCTAGTATCTAATTATGTGTCTACTTTAAGTTCCAGGGGCTAATCTTGAGACAGACAGACCATGCCTGGAGATCCAGCTGCAAAATTCCAGAGATTACCTCAAGGCCACCTAGTCAACAACCCGTCCATTGTTTAGCTGATGCCAGTTCATGCTCCGGGTGGACTGGGACCCAAGATAGCCACCAGAACAAGACACACAGACATTGTGTTCAGCACAATTCTTGCATGCCTTTCATATCAAATTTTCCTTTTTTAAACTCTTGCCTTCTCAAAATTTGAAGTGATTGCTTTGGATGGAAATCCAGCCACTACCGTGTTACTAGTTTTGGCTAATAAAGTCACTTATTTTCCCAACAGACTTTGCTCTTGTTTATATATATATATATATTTACATATATAAATATATATATAATATATTTTAATATTTATTTATTTATTTTAGAGAGACGTAGTCTTGCTCTGTTGCCCAGGCTGGAGTGCAGTGGTGTGACCTAGGCTCACTGCAACCTCTGCCTCCCTGGTTCAAGCAATTCTCCTGCTTCAGCTTCCCCAGTAGCTGGGACTACAGGCGCATGCCACCACACCCAGCTAATTTTTGTAATTTTTAGTAGAGACAGGGTTTCACTAGATGTTAGCCAGGGTGGACTCGAACCCCTGACCTCAGGTGATTCACCCACCTTTGCCTCCCAAAGTGCTGGGGTTACAGGGGTGAGCCACCATGCTCGGCCCTTACTTTTGTTATGACTGGACTCTGCAAGCAGTGAGCAACTGGGCCTGTGTTCAGTTACATTTCCAGAACTTTTCATCATCCCTAAACTGAAACTGAAACTCTGTTCTCATTAAACAGTAAGTCTCGATTCCTCCTTCCCCCAACCCCTGGTAACCACTGTTCTACATTCTATCTCTATGAATTTGATGACTCTATGTACCTCATATAAGCAGAGTCATACACTATTTGTCCTTTTGTGTCTGGCTTATTTCACTGAGTGTAATAAATTCAAGAACCATTATTCATTTTTAATATGCAAAATAAAAGAAAAATAAGATATATGTGTGCTGCCATGAAAATCTCTCTAATACATATTGAGTGAAAAAAAGCAAAGGTTTCAAAAGAGTTTCACCATGTTGGCCAGGCTGGTCACCGACTCCTGACCTAAGGTGATCCGACCGCCTGGCCTCCTAAAGTGCTAGGATAATAGGCGTGAGCCACCACACCCAGCTTTTTTTTTATATTAAAAAGAAGCTGGGTGCGGTGGCTCACGCCTATAATCCTAGCACTTTAGGAGGGGTGGGGATGCAGTCTCACTGTCTCCCAGGCTGGATTTCAGTGGTGCAGCCTTGATTCACTGCAACCTCTGCCTCCCGGCTCGGGCAATCCTCCAGCCTCAGCCTCCTGAGTGGCTGGGACTACAGGCGTGAGCCACCACACCCGGCTAATTTTTGTACTTTTGGTGGAGATTGGGTTTCCCCATGTTAGCGAGGCTGGTCTCTAACTTCTGACCTCAGGTGATCCACTCGCCTCAGCTTCCCAGAGTGCTGGGACTACAGGTGTGAGCCACCGTGCCCTGCCTTTAATATATCTTTAAATACATGCAAGTCAAGGACATTCAAAAGTTCTCACAACAATTCTGTTGGAGCATTTTCTTTCCCATCAAACAAATATCACTTAATCAAAATTAATCTGTGGCTCAGCCTACTTAAATAAATACCCCATTTATTTCACTTATAGTTTATAATTTGCCATTCTCAGGAACAAAACTCTTTGTACATTGGAAATGGAAAGCCTATTGCAGTTTGGTCTTAATTTCCACATAAATGTCATGTTAATTTTTTAAAAAATTATTTGGGGAAAATGTATTTTATTAAACCATGCAAATTTTACGCCCAGGTTAGACTAGAGGTGTGGCTGAAGTTCCGGAATCTCATTGTACTCTTAAGTAAAATAATGAGCATCCTTCATGACGTACCCTGTCCGGGGTTGTGAGAAAGCTGCAGTGTCCAGTTTCCCACCCCTGTTTCCTGCTGTCTGTGTCCCACTCATTCCTGCTTCTTCCTTTCTCTGTTCCTTCTTTGCCCCAACATTACATTTCTAGGCAAAGATAAAAGAGGAAATAGTGATGTTTTGAAAGGAGTTCAGAACAAAGTAGCATGGCCTTTGGTGAAAGCATTACCAGTGGGAAATAATTGAGAATTGTGCTGTGCTTGCAGCGTCAGAATCAGCACTGTTTTTTTTGTGTTGGTAAAAATATTCCATGTGCCTAAAGGGAGAGCATCAGGGAGTTTGCAAATTCTTCACAAGGACCCAGAAATAGCTTAGAGGTGGAGATACATGATTTTCCTGTTGGCTTACTTGAATAGCCTTAATCTTAGATTTTCTACTACTATTAAGTCAGGGGAAATGACATTGAACTACCTCATTAGCAGCCTTCCCTAGGTTAACTACTGACTATAAAAGTGTGCCTTTGTTTTTGACTGTAAAAAATAGCCTTTGTTTTTGTTGAAGTTCATCCTACACACTAACATTTGCTTACTGTAAGCATGGGTTATTTTGTCTCTACGAAGCTGTGCTCTGTATTAGATTTTTACTTCAATGAGTAGTTATTGCCAGAATTCCTACAAAAAAAAAAAGAAAGCCTTTGCAGATGTTTTTGTATGTAGTTTAATAGACATTTGGATTAAGGAAACTGCAACATTTGCAGAAGGTGCCCGAAAACTCAAAAACCATTGATAAATGAGAGCTCTCAAAATGAGCTGATATATTAAAGAAGACCTTAAACAGTAAATGTGCAAGTCAAATTTCTTTACCCCTGTAACCTATCTAAGCAATTTCTGCTCACTCTTTCACATTACTTATCAGGGGAAAAAAAACATTCAACTGGTTGTTCATAAATATATTAGTCTAATCTAAGGTTTTCCTGATAAATAGACAAGAAACAGTGGAGAGGCCAATGACCCCTCATCGTTTTTTTCAAATAGCAGGGATCTCCTAGAAAGCCAACTACTGGTTTTGGGAAAAGCAAAACCTAATTATCCAAATGAAACTGTATTTGGTAGGTATCAAGAGCTACCCTATGCATATAATTGAGAAGTACAATATCGGGTCTCTTCCTTCAAAAAGACTGAACACTTGAAGCAATTTGAGGATACAAGTCCACAAGGAATTTCTCAACAAAAGGGCACATCTCCCTCAAGTCCAGCCCTCTGGCTAAAACCTCATGGTGCATATGCAGTCTTCATCAGAGCTCCTGGCCTACATAGCACCTTTCTGGGAAGTAGGAAAGGCATGACCTGAGGAACAGGCCCATGGTGGCAGGGCATGAGCTTTTGTGCACCAAAAAAGTCAGCTGGTGATGGGGCCACAGCTCAGTGTGCAGAGCTCAGATGGATCTCAGCCCCACTTGCTTCCTCAGCCTGGCGTCCTTTGTGCAGTGTACAAACTGCACGACCTTCCACGGAGACCCTGCTCGTCATGCTGCCTTGCCTGTCTGCAGATTTTGTTTACTCTTGGAAAAAAANAAAAAAAAAAAAAAGCAAAACCATGTGTATATTATCCTGTAATTTTGTGAAAAATGAAGAGGGACTTTCAAGGTATGGAGTAAGAGAAAGACTTATTTTCATTGCTTATCCTTTTGCATGATTTGAATTTTAGTCAACCTATGTATGTATATATGCATGTGTATGTTTTCCATTATTTTTTCTATTCCCATATTCTTTGACCTAGTATTTTGACTGTAGCAATTAAGGAAGTAACTGGACAAATAATTAAAGATAGGACTATTTCTTGAAGCATTGTTCAATAGTGAAAACTTGGAAACTGTAATTATGTTCAGCAACAGGACAGTGATAAAATAAATTCTATGTCCATATAATTGAATCTGATACAGGCCTCATAAATGACAGTACTAATTTATACATTTATTGAAATGGAAAGATGTCATGGTATATTATAAAGTAAAAAAGCAAGTCACAAAACAATGTCTAGGATGACTTCACTTTCATATACGTGCATGTATATCTCTATATGTGAAAGAGCATATCTATAAGGATACGTACCAGAATTTTATTTTTATTTATTTATTTATATTTTTGAGACGGAGTCTCACTGTCATCCAGGCTGGAGTGCAGTGATGCAGTCTTGCCTCACTGCAACCTCCGCCTCCTAGGTTTAAGCGATTCTTCTGCCTCAGCCTCCTGAGTAGCTGGGATTACAGGCATGTGCCATCATGCCCGGCTAATTTTTGTATTTTTAGTAGAGACAGGGTTTCACCATGTTGGTCAGGCTGGTGTCGAACTCCTGACCTCGTGATCTGCCCATCTCAGCCTCCCAAAGTTCTGGGATTACAGGCGTGAGTCATTGTGCCCAGCCCAGAATTTTAACAGAGATGACCATTGGATGGTGAAACTTTGGGTGGTTTAAAATTTTTCTGTTAATATACCTGTATTTTCTAATTTTTCCTCAATCTGTATTATTTGTGTGTATGGTTTATCTGTGTATGTGTGTGTGTATCTCCAAAATAATTATAACTAAAAAAAAATTTTTAGGCCAGGCATGGTGGCTCATGCCTGCAATCTCAGCACTTTAGGAGGCCAAGGCAGGGGTATCACTTGGGCCCAGGAGTTCAAGACCAGCCTGGACAACATAGGAAGACTCTGTCTCTGAAAAAAAAATATGTATGTGTGTGTATATATTTGTATGTATTAAACCCTTAGCACTGGAAATACACCAGTATATCAGTAATAGTGGGTGTCTTTGTGAGGTGGAACTGGGGGACAAATCTTCATTTAACTTTTTGTGTCTTCCAAATTTGTTATAATGAATATCTATATTTTATTTATTTAATTAATTTATTTTTTAGAGATAGAGTCTTTCTCTCTCTCCCAGGCTGGAGTGCAGTGGTGTGATCATGGCTCACTGCAGCCTTGACATCCCAGGCTCAAGCAATCCTTCCACCTCAGACTCCTGAGTAGCTGGGACTACAGGCACATACTGCCGCACCTGACTAATTTTTTTTTTTCCCATTTATTTATTTTATTGCATTTTAGGTTTTGGGGTACATGTGAAGAACATGCAAAATTGTTGCATAGGAACACACGTGGCAGTGTGATTTGCTGCCTTCCTCCCCATC
>NW_016108020.1:188536-194824 GCF_001604975.1 Cebus imitator
GGGCTTCCCTTTATGGGTAACCCGACCTTTCTCTCTGGCTGCCCTTAGTATTTTCTCCTTCATTTCGACCCTGGTGAATCTGACGATTATGTGCCGCACCTGACTAATTTTTAAAAGTTTTGGTAGAGATGGGGTCTCCCTATGTTGCCCAGGCTAGTCTTGAACTTCTGACCTCAAGCAATCCTCCCTCCTCAGCCTCCCAAAGTGTTGGGATTACAGGCATGAACCACTGTGCCCAGTCTTATTTTATATTATAAAAAGAATGATTGAAAAGTAATGTTAGGGACCATCTTAAAACACTGTATGATTCCAAGTGTATGACACTCTGGATAAAGCAAAACTATGGAGACAGGAAAAGGATTAGTGGTGGACAGGGATTACAGGAAGGAAGAGATGAGTAGGTGGAACACAGAGATTTTTAGGGCAGTTAAACTATTATTTATGATAATGTAATGGTGGTTATGTCATTATACATTTGTCAAACCCACAGAACATACAACAGAAAGAGTGAACCTAATGTAAACTGTATACTTTGGTTAATAATAATAATGTTTTCAGTATAGATTCCTCACTTGTAATAAGTGTACCACACTAATGTAAGATATTAATAGTAGGGGAATCTATATATATGTGAGGGGGTGGGCAAAGGGGGATGTCTCTGGGAACTTTCTGTATTTACTGCTCAATTTTTCTATAAAGCTAAAATTGTTCTAAAAATGAAGTCTATTAATTTTTTTTAAAAAAGGTAAATTATCACAAATGAAGAAAATCTGGAGAAGTTCCTAAATGGCAGAGTTGACCCTCTCTTCAAGCTCTGTGAAGCTGCAGATTTGAGGGCCACATCCAGGGCCCTTGACAGACATCCCCTGTCAGCTGTGGTGTGCAGTGTCCTGCACAATTCAACAGACTGTCTTTCTTTGATTTCCACAGGTTTTGCACCCAGGCAAGGATGGAAATGTATCAGAATAAGCAAAAGTGATAGAGTTAACTGTGCACTTCCTGATATTAAGAACAAATATGGGACATACATAATTGTAATATTAACATTTTATATAAGCAGACTACTGTGACCAATGGCTGGATGGGAATGTGAAGAGGAAATAAAGGGAGATGGTAGAAGGTTAGGAAGCATTGATGGGAAAGGGAGAATTTCAGAGGTAAAGTGTGGAATGAATGTACCTCATAAAATTGTTGAGTAACCAGATAATATTTGTGTTATGTACAGAATTGTATCAGATATATTTAAATGGCATGACATATATAAAGTGCTGAAGAAGAAAAATGTTTACCCTAGAAAAGTATATTTGGTGAAAATATCCTTCAAAGTCATTCATGTTTGAAGGATATTTTCACCAAGTATACTCTTCTAGGGTAAATATTTTTTTCCTTCAGCACTTTATATACGTCATGCCATTTAAATATATCTGATATAATTATGCATTCCTTCTCTGTGTTATCTTGAGTTTTCTTGAGTTTCCTCAACACGGATATTTTGAATCCTCTGTCTGAAAGGTCACATATTTCTGTTTCTCCAGGATTGGTTCTTGGTTTCTTATTTAGTTCATTTGATGAGGTTATGCTTTCCTGGATGTTGTTGGTGCTAGTAGATATTCTTTGGTGTCTAGGCATTAAGGAGTTAGGTATTTATTGTAGTCTTCACAGACTGGGGTTATTTGTAGCTGTCCTTCTTAGGGAGGCTTTTCAGATATTTGAAAGAACTTTAGTGTTGTGATCTAAGCTCTATCTACTTTAGGGGGCACTCCAAGCTCATTAACACTGTAGTTTTTGCAAACTCATAGAGGTACTGCCTTGATGGTCTTGGAAAAGATCTGAGAGAATTCTCTGGATTACCAGGCAGAGACTCTTGTTCTCTTCCCTTACTGTCTCCCAAACATACTGAGTCTCTCTTTCTGTTCTGAGCCACCTAAAGCTGGAGATGGAGTGACACAAGCACCCTGTGGCCATCACTACTTTGACTGCTTTGGGTCAGAACTGAGGCTAGCACAGCACTGAGTCTCCCACAAGGCCTGGCGTAACCATTCCCTGGCTACTGCTTAGGTTCACTCAAGGCCCTGGGCCTCTTCAATCAGCAGGTGGCAAAGCCAGCCAGGCCTGTATTCTTTCCTCCAGGGCAGCAAGGTTCCTCAGGCCCTAGGTGGGTTTGGAAGTGCCATCTAGGGGCCAGGTACTACAGTAAAATATCTTAGATGTCTACCTGCTGTTCTACTCTATTGTGACTGAGCTGGCACTCAAACCGCAAGATGCAGTCCTTCTCACTCTTCCCGCCTTTTTGCAAAGGAAGATGAGCCCCACCCAGTAGCCACTGCTACCCTAGGCCATGAGAACTACTGTCAGACTATAACTGATGTTCCCTTAAGCCCCAAAATCTCTCAAGTCAGCTTATGGTGAATGCTGCCTGGCTTGGGACTTCCCCCTTCAAGGCAGTGGTTTTTCCCTATGGCCCAGGGCATGTCCAGAAAATGTCATCCAAGAATTATGTCCTGGATTCAGGGACCCCCCCCCACGTGCTTACTCGGTGCTCTACTACCCCCCTGTGGCTGTTCTGGCACCTAAGCCCTTTACTTTTCTTTCTGCTTTCTCAAGCAGGAGTTTTTCCCGGTAGCCACCACAGCTGGTAATGTGCTGAGTCTCCTGTGAATCCAACAAATCTCAGAGGCTCACTGAAGGCCCTTGATGTAGTACCTGGGTATTACTGCTCGTTATTCAGGGTCCAAGGGCTTTTCAGTTAGCAGATGATAAATGCTGCCAGGACTGGGTCCTTTCCTTCAAAGCAGTGGGTTCCCTTCTAGAAATGTCATCTAGGAGGTAGGGCCTGGAACAGAGGCCTCACAATTCAGACCGGTGCCCTATCCTGATGTGACTTAGCTGGTTTCCTGGATGCAAGACAAAGTCCTCCCTACTCTTCCCTCTCCTCTCCTTAAGTGGAAGGAAGAGGTCTTTTTTGGAGCCTCAAGCTGTACAGCCTGGTGTTAGGGGAGGGATCATGCCAGTACTCCCTTGGCTGTTCCAGCTGGTATCTCAATATGTCACATCGTGCCCCCTCAGTCCACTGTCTTTAGGCCTGGTTCAAGACTAGGACTGCCTAAGAGTTGCAGTTCTTATGGCCTAGACTGTCTTTCAAGTTTACCTGGAGACACAGAGTGCTGTAGCCCTCAGTGGCAAGGTTTGCAAGCACTCAAGGTCAGATCGCTGGGATTTGTGATTCCCTTCTGGCTAGGGCTGGTTTAAATGCTCGCTCTGTGGGCGGGTGTCAGCTAAGTTTGATTCAGGTTTCCTTTCTATTCTAATAGGAGGGCACTGAGTCCAGTGCCTCACAATTGCTGTGCTCTGCCTCCCCCACCTCCCGGAGATGCTCTCCACACCATGCCTCCGTTGCCAGCGTGGGGGAGGGGTGGCCTCATAGATCCAGGACTGTTTTTCCTGTCTCTTCAGTGCCTCTTTTAGTGATATGAAGTTAAAACCAGGTAGTTTGAGTGCTTACCTAATTTTTGGTTCTTATGAAGGTGAGGGTGTTGTTTTCCGTGTAGATAATTGTTAATTTTGTGTTTTTGCAGAGTGGGGGGATGGCCCATGGAGCTTTCTATTTCCCCATCTTGCTCTGCCTTGACCTATCAAGAAAATGAATTTATATTTTACAGTCATGGAGGCTAAGATATCCAAGATTGAAAAGCTACATCTGGTGAGGGCCTTCTTGCTGGTAGAAACTTCCTGGAGAGTTCCAAGGTGGCACAGGGCAGCACATGGGAAGGGGGCTTACTGTGCTAGCTGACGTGCTAGCTCAGGTCTCTCTTCTTTCTCTTACAAAGCCACCAGTTCTCCCCCTATGACAACTCATTAACCCATTAATTTATTAATTCATGAATGGATTAATCAGTTCTTGAGGGTAGAGCCTTCATGAACCAATCACCTCTTAAAGTCCTTACCTCTCAATACCGCCACATTGGGGATTAAGTTTCAACATGAGTTTTGGAAGGGATGCTCAAACCATAGCAGTGTGCATCTCTAAAATA
This sequence comes from Cebus imitator, assembly GCF_001604975.1. Classification (NCBI taxonomy): domain Eukaryota; kingdom Metazoa; phylum Chordata; class Mammalia; order Primates; family Cebidae; genus Cebus; species Cebus imitator. Next base: position 192,568 of record NW_016108020.1, read on the forward strand.
TAAGGACATTTCCTTACACAATCACAATACCATTATCATACCCAAGAAAAAATTAACAGTAATCCCTTAATATCATCTAAAACTAGTCATATGCGTATTTCCCTAATAGCCTCTAAATGTCTTTAATGCACTCAGCATGAAAACATGTACTAGAATGTAAAATGTTAGCATGTGTTGCATGTAGAAAGGATAAGCATTATTTCTTTTTTTTTTTTTTTTTTTTTTTGAGACGGAGTTTCACTGTTGTTGCCCAGACTGGAGTGCAATGGCACGATCTCGGCTCACCGCAACCTCCGCCTCCTGGGTTCAAGCAATTCTCCTGCCTCAGCCTCCCGAGTAGCTGGGACTACAGGCACGCACCATCATGCCCAGCTAATTTTTGTATTTTTTTAGTAGAGACGAGGTTTCACCTTGTTGACCAGGATGGTCTCGATCTCTTGACCTCGTGATCCACCCGCCTTGGCCTCCCAAAGTGCTAGGATTATAGGCGTGAGCCACCGCGCCCGGCCGCATTATTTCTTGAAAATGTGTATGTGTGTGTGTGTGTGTGTGCGTGTACTGGATTGCAAAACTAAAATGTTTTTTGTTTTTTGCTGTGGGACATGGTATAAAAAGTTGAAAAGCTTTTACATAGATGGTGAAAGTATTAATAAAGTCAAAAACAGAAGCAAGATATTCAACAACACTGCTCCTTGTCAACATTTTCTTGGAGGTTCCATTCAATGTGAAAGAGAAAGAAAAATGTGTAAATATTGTAAAGGAAGAGACAAAACTGTCATTGGTTTCAAACAATATAATTTTCTTCTAGAAAATCTGAGAGAATATATATAACTAAAAAACTTTGTTTATTGTTTTTGAAAGTAATGTTGGCTGGGTGTGGTGGTTCACACCTGTAATCCCAGCACTTTGGGAGGCCGAGGTGGGTGGATAACCTGAGGTAAGGAGTTTGAGACCAGCCTGGCCAACATGGTAAAACTCTGTCTCTCCTAAAAATACAAATATTAGCCTGGCATGACGGCGCATGCCAGTAATCCCAGCTACTCGGGAGGCAGAGGCACGAGAATCGCTTGACTCCAGGAGGAGAAGATTGCAGTGAGCCGAGATCACACCACTGTACTCTAGCCTGGACGACAGAGCAAAACTCTGTCTCAAGAAAAGAAAAAGAAAAAGGAAAAGAAAAGAAAAAAAAAAAAGAAAGTAATGTCAAAAATTTAATTTCCATTTGTTCAGTCATTCACATCCATATCTAAATTTTCTTCCACATGCAGTTCACAGTTATCTCTAGGTTGGTGAGTGGGACAGGGTTGTTTGGTTTCGATCAAACTCACAGGAAAATGAGACAATATTGGCTGGATGTGGTGGCTCATGCCTGTAATCCCAGCACTTTGAGAGGCTGAAGAGAGAGGATTCCTTGCAGCCAGGAGTCCAAGATTAGCCTGGGCAACAGTGTGAGATCCTGTCTCTACAAAATTAAAAAAATTAGCTGCCTGCGGTAGTGTGTGCCTATAGCATCTTCTACTCGGGAGGCTGAGGCAGGAAAATGGCTTGAGCCTGGAGGATGGCTTGAGCCCATGGGTTCAAGGATGTAGTGAACTATGACCATGCCACTGTACTCCAGAATGGGCAATAGGGCGAGATCTTGTCTCTCCAAACAAAACAAACAAAAAAACAAACAAAAAAAGAAAAATGAGATAGCATCTGTTAAGTTTAGATATAACGCCCTGGCATTGTTTATTTTTGTTGTGTGTTCTTTCTGATTTCCTGCTATATTTTTGTCCATCCTTTATTTTATTTTAGAGACAAAGTCTCACTCTCTTGTCCATGCTGGAGTGCAATAGTGTGATCATAGCTCGCTGCAGCCTCAAACTCCTGTGCTCAAGCAATCCTTCTGCTTCAGGTTCCTGAATCGCTGGACTATAGGAGTGCACCACCACACTAGGCCTCCATCTTTTATTTTTTACCTTTTGATTGATGTATACATACATAAAAGCAAACATACTGTAAGCTGATGAAATGCAGAAACTGAAAACACCCATGTAATGGGCAGCCAATCAGCAAACACAACATTGTTAGTGTTGCGGCGGGGGGGGTAGGGGAATAGCAGTGGAGGAAGGACTTACAGAGTAAGTAATTTGGGTAAACACCTTTTATCATCTGAGCTTTGATATATATTTGGTTTTGTTAAAGCAGAGCACATTTAAAAATATATTCCACAGCCAAACTGACATAAGTTTTGAATTATTTGATAGCTTGAATT